>NC_046159.1:44381972-44681972 GCF_011064425.1 Rattus rattus
CCACTAAACTGAATGTAATAGAATTGAAAGTAGGGAACAGTCTTGAACACATTGGCACAGGAGACATCCTAAACAGAACATTGATAGCACAATCAGTGAGACTGATGATAAATAAATGGGATCTCAGGAAACTGAAAAGCTTCTATAACGCAAAGACACCAACAAGAGGACAAAATGGTAGCCTACAGAAAGGGAAAAGATTTTCACCAACTCCATATCCAATAGAAAGGAAATATCCAAAATATATAAAGAATTCAAGAGAGGGAACCTATACCTGATCTGCCTGGATCTCCCGGAAGCAAAAGTTGGATAGTCCAGAGACCTAGGGTAGATTCAAACACCACTACCCGCTATACCCCAAACCTAATTATTTTCTGCTATACTCATAGACAGGAGAACAGATACAGAGACCAACACCCAATATTAGGAGGGGTTCTGGGTGTCCCTTGGAAGTGGGGTAAGGAATAGTTATAGTAGCTAGAGGGGTCAAGGACACTACACTAACCAGGTCTCACAGGAGCTCAGAGAGACTGGAGCAACAACCAAGGAGACTGTATGGGTCTGACTTAGGTCCTCTCTCTATGTTATGGTTGTGCATCTTTGTGATGTTGTGGGACTCATAACAGTGGGATCCAGGGTTATATCGGATGCTTTTGCCTATCTTTAGGACCCTGTCCTACTATTCATTTGTCTCACCCACTGTTGGTTTGAGTTTGTGCCTAGTCTTACTTTCATCTTATTATGCAGTGTGTGGTTGATAGCCCTGGGAGGCCTGCTCTTTTCTGCAGGGAAAAGGATGGATGAGAAATGGATCTGGGGAAGAGGGAGAAGTGGAGAGAGGGGAGACTGCAGTTGTGATACATTTTATGGAAGAAAACTAAAGATAAAAACAAAAAATGTATTCCTCATTTTGTAGCCTGTCATGGGTCTCTCCCTGAAAGGCTCTTTCTCAGATTTTCATCATTCGTTATAGCTTTTTCTATTACTGTTTTCTCATCAAAATATCCTGTTTATTTTTTTCTATATAATTTTTAACATGAGAATGTTTCAGAGACTGTTTTATGACTCTCATCTTCTTACTAATAACCCTTCTCATAGTGTTTCTCCTTCTTTAGGAATAGATTTCATTATCTGCTGCTTTAGACTGGTGATAGACCCTAAGCTTATCCTCTCTTTCTTAATGCTGGTCTACATCTATGCATTCCAAATGGCATTCTTCTAGCATATGCCCAAGAAGTTCTTTCTTACTCAAGACACATCCTCAATAATTGACTAACAGACTTGGTATGTAGGGTCACCATATCTGCCACTATTAATCTCAGAATATCCTAGGGTAGCCTTCAAGTTTCCCCAGAGAGTAAACCTCCCCAGAGGTCTGAATATTGAAATGGTAAACCATTCATCATCATCATCGTCATCATCATCATCATCATTCACTGGTTTTTCCTTATTATTTAGGTTCCCGTGATCCTCTCTTCTTCATGAACACAAGTATATGCAAAATAAAACATAATTGTTCTGTCTCTATGGTATTTCAAACTAAGCATTTCATTTGTTATATACTATAGACTCATTACACAGCAAACAACATTCACATATAAAACGTCTTATAGACAGTGAATGGGTCTCTGAGCAAGGTTTTAGTTATTTTTTATCACTGTGCTCAAAATACCTGAAATTGACAGTTTTAGGGATGATGGATTTATTGAACTCAGAGTTCTAGGGGGTTAGGTCTAACATGATGGAGAAAGAAAGTTTGAAAAGAGTATATAGATGGCTGGTACAGGAAGCAGAGATAGAAAAAGGTAGACAGTACTTTCTCCCAGACTTCTATTTTTATCAAGGTTCCAAGCTCACTCAACAGTGACACTCACATTCAGATGGACTCTTTTATCCTCTGGAAAGGTGTATGCAGGCATACACACATGTTTCTTTATGTCCCAGGTGATCCTAAATTTAATCTAGTTGAAGATAAAAGTAAATCATCAGAGTTATGTGACTCACATGTCCTTTAAATGAAATAATGTATATCATTTCCTAAATCCTCTTTCCTTCTTCAGACCTACACTATCTATTTGATAAATGCTCAAGGTTTAACAATACTGTATTTGAGTTTCTGTAACTACCAATACATTTAGGTAGCTTCATAAATTCTGTAAATCCTGGGAAGTTTCTGTGCCCATATTCCACTCATGGAAATCTTATATCATAAAAATAGTCAGAACCCGGTAAAGAACATTTCCCCAGCACATATATGGATGGTATGCTTTGAACAGTAATGTTTAACTTTATTCTTTATTGGATATTTTTATTTACATTTCAATTGTTATCCCCTTGCCTGGTTTCCCATCGACTAACCCCTATCCTGTCTCCTCTCCCCCTTCTTCTATGAGGGTGCTCCCCCACCTATCCACACACCCATTCCCACTTGCCCACTCTGACATTCCCGTATACTGGGGGCATCAAGCCTTTGCAGGACAAAGGGCTTCTCCTCCCATTGTTGCCCAACAAGGCTATCCTCTGCTGCATTTGCATCTGGAGCCATGGTCTATCCATGTGTACTCTGTGGATGGTGGTTTAGTTTTTAAGAGCTCTTATTGGTTGGTATTGTTATACTTATGGGGTTGCTAACCCCTTCCAGCTCCTTCAATCCTTTCTCTAACTCCTCCAATGGGGACCCTGTTCTCAGTTCAATGGTTGGCTGTGAGCATCTACCTCTGTATTTGTCATGCTCTAGCAGAGTCTCTCAGGAGACAGCTATATCAGGCTCTTGTCAGCATGCACAATTAATATGTCTCTGTAATTTGCTTTGAACATGTCATTTTTAGTCCCTTGTTATTTTTGAACTAAAAGATACTCCATTGGCATCCTATGTTAACTTTTCAATCTTCTTCAAATAGATGGCTTTAGATGTTTTTAAAGTAACATTTGTGGCAGGGGGTTGGTGATGGTAGTGGTGTGGGGACAGTTGCAGAGGGGAGAACACAAAGGGGGAAAACATTTGAAATCTAAATTTTTTTTTAGAAAAGAATTCTTTTTTTTTTCATCTTTATTAACTTGAGTATTTCTTATTTATATTTCGATTGTTATTCCCCTTCCCGGTTTCTGGGCCAACATCCCCCTAACCCCTCCCCCTAGCCTTCTATGTGGGTGTTCCCCTCCCCATCCTCCCCCCATTACCGCCCTCCCCCCAACAATCCCGTTCACTGGGGGTTCAGTCTTGGCAGGACCAAGAGCTTCCCCTTCCACTGGTGCCCTTACTAGGCTATTCATTGCTACCAATGAAGTTGGAGCCCAGGGTCAGTCCATGTATAGTCTTTGGGTAGTGGCTTAGTCCCTGGAAGCTCTGGTTGGTTGGCATTGTTGTTCATATGGGATCTCGAGTCCTTTCAAGCTCTTCCAGTCCTTTCTCTGATTCCTTCAATGGGGGTCCCGTTCTCAGTTCAGTGGTTTGCTGCTGGCATTCGCCTGTGTATTTGCTGTATTCTGGCTGTGTCTCTCAGGAGAGATCTATATCCAGTTCCTGTCAGCCTGCACTTCTTTGATTCATCCATCTTATCTAATTGGGTGGCTGTATATGTATGGGCCACATGTGGGGCAGGCTCTGAATGGGTGTTCCTTCTGCCTCTGTTCTAAACTTTGCCTCCCTATTCCCTCCCAAGGGTATTCTTGCTCCCCTTTTAAAGAAGGAGTGAAGCATTTGCATTTTGGTCATCCTTCTTGAGTTTCATGTATTCTGTGCATCTAGGGTAATTCAAGCATTTAGCCTAATAGCTACTTATCAATGAGTACATACCATGTGTGTTTTTCTGTGATTGGGTTACCTCACTCCTGTTAAAACAAAAGTAACGCTTGTTTATAGCTTTAAAGTATTCCTGAGTAGTTGTTAACTTACATCTATACTGATTGATTGACTACAAATTACTAAAGAAAAAAATGAAATCAAAATAAAGGGGAATTAACAGCAGCAGCCTAATTTGTTTTTAATGCTTCATTGAGTCCAATATTTAAATTACTCTTCCTCTCTGAAGGCTACTGTTTTGCACTTAACTTGTGATGAAACTATTAAATGGCACTTCTGATTTCCCTAGTTTTGATCCCTGCAGTGAGGTGAATTACTTCCTTAAGAAGGGCATGTTTGTTTTTGACAAAGTTGGAGATCCTGGGATTGTAAATTTGGCTTCTTCTCCTTCTCCTTCTCCTCTTTCTTCTTCTCCATCTCCTTACTTTCTTTTTTCTCCTTTTGGGATTCTTCTGAACTATGTTGAATACAGTCCAAGTTTATTTTCTGCGAAGGAAAATATAAAATGTTTACTTTATATAATTAAATTAACTCTTAAAATATGAAATTGCTTGTCCAGCATTTTAATTTTAAGTGACATATTAACAAATGCGTGATGGTGGGATGGGAAGGATAAGTAATTAAATAAACATAGAAAGAAAAGTTAGAGTAACTTAAGATCCAAAGTTCAAACTATCCAACTAGCCAAATAAAAGGAAAGAAGAGTTGGACCGAGAAAAACCATCTAAAGCAATAGGAGCTGGAAACTTTACAAATGTGGCGATGTAAACTTCCAGATCCAAGGAGCTCCATAGTCCCCAGTGAGGGTCAAATGAGGAAAATCAAACTAAAGTGTGCTCTACATAAACCGTCAAAGGTTAGAGATTTGAGAAATATCATAAAAGCAGCCACAGAGACGACATACAACCTATAGAGACTCTCAAACTGAATACAGATGAATTTTCACAGTCAGTCAATTATCCTTCATTAGAACTGGCACAGTATTTAGTAGATGAGTCAACAACCAACTGCATATCTGTTGAAACTATTTCCCAATGATGAAGGGAAATAAAATCACTGTCATATACTGGAAGATTAAGATAATCTCTTATCTGAAATTTAATCCTGGGGAGGAGAAAGTTTTTCTTTCTTTTCTTTTTTTTTCAAACACAAAGCAAACTCCAACCAGCATCTTAGAACACCAAGAAAGTAGAGGGATAAACAGAAATATAATTGTAGTTGCAAGGAACATATTTTATCATTAATCTTATAATAATTTCGAAGGAAAGGATACATCTGAAACCTGAGACAATGATATTGAAATATGAATCTAAAATGTCACAAAGCTAAAATATCACTTCTTGGGTCGCTCAGTTAAAGTAGTGTTTGTGGGGAAATTTATGGTGTTAGATATTTTGGGAATAAGTTGAAACTTCAAATTGATGGCAAAGTTTCCTACTGGAGGAAATTAAAAAAGTAAATTTAAATTAACCTGAAGTGGGTAGAAGGAAAACCATAAAGATAAAAAGATCAGAAGTCATTGAAATGGAAAACAGAAAGCTAACAGAATTCCAATGAAATAAAATGCTGTTTTGTAAAAGAAAAAAAAATAGAACTGAAGCACATCTTATATAAACTGTTAAAATAGAGAAAGCACAGTCACCAATATCAGAAATGCAAATAGAGAATCGTATTGCTGAGGGGTGGACAGCTGCTGAAAAGACAATAGTGGAATATCACCAACAATAAACTCCTGATTTTGAAAGCTTAAAGAAAAGGGCCAGTGTTTCAGAAAACACAAACCTCCTAAACTCAACTAAGATGACCAGGCTATTAGGATAGCTCTACAATTTTCAGAAACATTGGAATCATACTTTAAAAGATTTCTCCCAAAGAAATACCAATGTCCATTCCTTCTTCCTGGGAATGTATTATTATTATTATTATTATTATTATTATTATTATTATTATTATTATTATTATAATTTATTAAAGAATTAACAAAAACTGTATGTAATTTTATTCAGAGAAGACAGAAAAGTTAGCAGTCCACTGCAAGAAGCTAGTAGTACTCTTAGATCAAACCAGAAAATAATAAATCTTTTTCAAAATTAATAAAATAAAATGACAGACAGTAGCTCCAGTGAACTTAGATTATAAACTCCTTAATGACATATTAGAAACTCAAACAAGTGTTATATGAATTACATAAATATGTCAGATGGCATTCATTATAGGTATGAAAAGCTGTTTCATATATTTAAAACCTCATTAAAATCTACCTTGTCAATAAACTGAACAGAACAGCACCATATTTTCATTGCAGTTGACTCAAAAGAAGATATATCCAAATGAGGCATCCACTCAGGGTGAAAACCTTCTGAAAGATAGGACTAGAGGAAAAATTCCTCAATGTGATAAATAGAGTCTACAAAAAGCCTACAGCTAACATTATGCTTCATTGGGGAAAACTCAGTGATCTCCCTCCTAAGACTGAGCACAGGAAAAAGATGTGTGTTCTCAAGCTATTATTCAGCGTAATGCTGGATATCTGGCAGGAAAAACAGAAACCAAAGTATATCAAATACAAAGTTACAGACAATCCAATTGTCTGTAACTCCTATTCCAGGGAATCTCAGACAGACACACATGCAGTCAATTTACCAATTTACATTAAAAAAAGAATGGAAAGAAAGGAAAGAATGAGAGAGAGAGAGAGAGAGAAAGAGAGAGAGAGAGAGAGAGAGAGAGAGAGAGAGAGAGAGAGAGAGAGAGAGAGAAATATTAAGCACATTAAAATTCCAGGTCTACCACAAAAGAGTGGCAAATGAAAAAAGACTTCTTGTACAAATAATGAGTGAGTCCTAACTATAAAACAAGCCCAAACACTTTTAGAAAGAATACGACAGCAGAACACTTGAAGATCTAGGCATAGCCAATGCTTCAATCTTACTCATAGTCAGGACGATGATACATAAAAAGACATGTGTTATAAAAGCTAAAGATACTGACTCCATTAAAATTATCATGAGGAGAAAGCGACCTCAATTACAAGAAAGGAACAGGAAAGGCAAGAAATCTGGCAAACTTCTTGTATGTGACGACCTCTCAAAACTCAACAGAAAGGTTCAATGAACTATGAAAATGAGCGAAAAGCCTGCTTACCAAAGAGATACAAATGTCAAAAATGAGCATATGAAAATATATTCAACATTATTAGTCACCAAAGAAATGTAAATTAAAATTATGGAGGAATATCATCATTAATCTGTCAGTGATTTCAATCAAACATGCAATAAAACTGGACTAGCTACATTGCCTTTTCTGAATATGAAAAATAATACAGTTATTCTGAAAAGCACTTCAGTAGTTTCATTTTTTTCCTCTCTTTATATTAACATGAAACTATAAATATTTATGGAGAATCATGTGATGCTAATTAGTTCGTACATTATATAATGTCAATTCACAATAAACATCTCTAGTTCCTTAAATATTTATCTGTTCTTTGTGGTGAAAACATTACAAATTCCCTCATCTAGCTTTTGAAAATAGCAACCACTGTCTTCTCTAGCTATTCTGCTGTACAGAAGGATGTGAGAATTTATTTCACTGACCTATCTGTAATTATCCATATAATAGAATTTCTCTATTCCTTCCCATCACCCACTCTGGCCAGATTCTGATATTCATCAGTTCATTTCTAAGCTTCTATGGAAGCAACTTTTGTAGATCAAATGAATGACAATTTCTTAAATATTAAAATAATTCAATGATCCCACAATTCATTAGTTCTACTCCTGCACTGTTACTACCTCCACACCTCCTCACAGGAAGAAAGACAGAACAGAAAGTGACATGCACATCATAACTCATAGAAGAATGTTCATAGAAACTTACTAAACAGCTCAATCTTCATGTCAACTCAGATGTTGCTTAAGTCTGATGTAGTTAATAAACTGTAGTAAATACACACCGTGAAGCACTATGGGTCATCAAAGAAACACGGTTGATCCAAATCACTTTTGATGATGGCTGACAAGTTCCTAAAGCTATGTGCTATGGAAGTGCATTTCATGGTACATTTGGCAAAATTTTAGATATGTAGTTGCTAAGGTTTGGGAAAGATGGAGTGCAGAAATCAGAGAGAAGAGCAGTGGGTCCACTTAGAAGAACTGTGAGCATCCTGACTATAATGATGAAAACAGAAACTGACAGGGATGAGCAAATCATGCTAAACAGTGTATGCAGAGAGGGGTTCAAGAAAAGTAAAGACATCTGAGAATTCTGAGTGGAAATATGTTTTGTTATCGTCATGTTATATTTTTACAAAATGGTATCATGTGAGATTTTGAGTGAAGAATAAAAGAAGTTTCTGCATTGCTTCTTAACACTTCAGGTATATTTCCCACTACCACACCTAACAACAAGTGGAAAAAAAGCTAAAATTGAAATCTGTTGGGTAGGCGATCAATTATTTCATTTATGTTCCCCTATTTTGGCAAACTAGACCAGAATAATAATGACTGCTTTTCAGTCCTGGGGGCATTCCATTTTTAGGGTTCAAGTTCCTACTAGTCCTACATCTGAAGTTCTATTTGGAACTCTGGGTTCTGAGGAGTCTCTGATGGGTGCAAAGGGATGATGTGGGTGCTGATGGGTAAGGTGGGTGATTAGCTAGTGTGTGGGAAATGGGACTGACACTGTGATATCCTTTAGTAAGACATGGTGTATGTCTCTGCACTTGGTGGTAGAGGGGAAATACAACTAACCTGTGTTGAGTCACAAATGGCAGTCATTAAAAGGGACAGACATGTGCTGGGAGGAGGGAGTAAAGTGTGCAGTAGTAGGCGCATGGCTTGGGGAAGGAGGGCACTGGGAGGCTGCCTGGATCCAAGAGTGAGGGCTATTCGGTTGTTAGTGAAAGACACATTCTGGGAGTTGACAAGGAGTCACGAAAGAATAGAGATGGGCTACGAGGAGACATTAGGGATGAAATAGAGCAACCTTGGGTTCACACTAGTAGGCCAAGTACTAAGAGAGTGAGAGTTAGATGAGAAGAAGGCTGATGTGGGCAGTAACGGCAAGTCTAAGAGAACCTTAGCGAGAGCATGGAAGAGGAAGGGGAAGAAGCCAGAGGTAGCCACCCTTGGGACCCAGCTGAGGTGGTGACTATGGGGTCCCTGATAGAACGTGGATTTCTCTTGGAGTTAGGAAAAAAAATTACAAAATTTTCTGTGATGCCCTAAATAGACTTCTGCCATTTGGTACTACATATTTATGTAATGATGAATGATCAGTGCTGACAATTATGAAATCAAAAATAGCTATTAAATCTGAAAATTATTGAAGGTGCTACATCTCAATTATCAGATATTCATCTGAGCGTCAATCCTTTATGTAAAATGAAACAAGCACATCCATTACTCATTAGTGAGTAAATTTACTTTTTTGCCTGAATAAGTTGTAAAAGTATTATAAACCAATGGATTATGTACCTATTTAATATGCATGCATACTTCTTAAAAATTTCTCAGGCAGAAAGAGATCATGAGTGTGTAAGGTTTATGAAGTCCTGGCATAAGGGATTCCTTCTTTGAGTCTGTTTTATAGAATGTCAAGATATGCACACATTCCACAGATAATTCCCCAGATACAAGTTCTTGGCAAAAAGTCTTGACATTCTGTAATTACAGTGATTGCTCCTGCAAAGCCCTCCAGGGTTCTAGTCTTTATGAACAGAACTAGGTATTCTAGAGAGCAAAGAGAAAACGGTTATCTCAGCTCAGCATCCAACATGTGCCCTTAAAGTAAACAGTGTGCTAGGATAGCAGTATTTGTTTTACATGAATCCTGTTACATAATCTAAGTAATATCGTCAGATACAGAGTCTCATTTTTCAGGCTAGAAAGCCCAGGCTCTGAAAGTCTATCCAACTAGAGAGAGGAAACAGTTCTGCTCATTGCAAGGATATCCTCAGAGCAGGTACAGTTCCTCAAAACCTGAGTTCTGCAAGTGAAAATGGACTTACTACATTTACACCACACTGACCAAATACATTATGGGAGAAAAGACTTACTGGATTCACGAGCAAGAGGTTTTAGTCCAACATGTTGGACAAGGCCTGGCATAAGTAGCCATTGTTCAGGTAGACAGACTGGTTCTGATTATATCTATGAGTCTGAGCTTTTTCACATTGTCTTGACTAGGAAGCAGAGTGTATGGATATACAGAGCTATAGGAGTCTTCAAGGTTTACTCCTACTGACTTACTTCAAACCATGAGGGACGCTTGGGGCTATAGAGAAAGAGAGCACCAGACTGTGGCAATTACATTCCCTGGAAACAAGAGTAGATGTTTTCCTTTAAAGGTCACAGTGCTTTAGGAAGACAGCACATTGGGCTGATCCTGCAAGCTATTACAATCCTAAGAATTTATCAACTTAGTTTATTACCCATTATTCAATCTCTGTGTTATTACAGAAAATGTTGTTTCTCAGACATTAGCAGTTCCTAATGCCAAACCCAAGGGCAGAGGCAGTGAATCAAGACTTAAGAATAACAGGAGAAAGATATTAACTACAGTTGGATTTATGAATAGAAGAGGGAAAATTCAAGAGAAAAGCACAGAGAAACCCCATAGGGACTAAACATCTGACAGCTTTATGCTATACTATAAGTTAATATAATGGAGAATTGTGGGTTCTAAAGTGTTCCTATTAAAATATTCATGAATAATAAAATCAGCTTCATCTCAACTGATCACACATCTCATTCAAGTTAATTTATGGCTTTCCAATGCAAAAGTGTGTCATAACTGGAAGATGCGAAGGTAATTTAAAAGCAACTGCTTGAGTTTCCCAAGCTTCAAGTATTTTCTATTTAGTGGAGGCTAAAAACTACCGAGGAGTGAATCAAAAAGTGGAGGCATTGATAAAGGCCTGAAACACCACTCAGGATGATAGTGTTCCAGCTAGTACTTCACATGTCAACACAGCTTCAAGGAGCTGCCTTCATCGAGCAACAACATTTTATCATTTTTAGGCTGAAAGGTGTAATGCTAGCACTGCTGAAATGGCCCAGGGTTTCCATTTTGACAGCATTGACACACCTATCTTACCTAAAATATTTATATTACTTTATTACTGCATAAATGATATAAACCTATAAAAGGAAGAGAAAAATCTTTCCTTTTTGCTTCTTGGATGTAATATCATGCTGTATTATCGACTTGTATTCCTTTCATAAGATTTTTCTTATAGGACGAAACTGAAGTGTAAATGATCAGTCTTTCTGAGGTGCCATCCTCACTACAGAAGACCAACCTCAGCCCACCATAAAAACACAAATTGCCAAATATAATAAAGTTGTTTTCCAGATAGCATTCTCTTCCATCGACTTATTTTTCCTATCATTCATCCATGGAGTTTTACATTATTTTTACATTGCCTACAATGAGCCAGTCACACTTTATACCTGAACAATCTTTGCCATGGACAAATCCATTAACAGAGCAAAATAAGAAAACCCCTGGCTCAATACTGGTCATTATTTATCCTCCTGAAAAAAAAATTTACACATGTGAGTTTCAACCCATATGCTGTTGTATTTGAGTTTCGATCCTTTGTCTATTTTATTTTACATGCTATAACTTTTAGGCAGAAAGGATCACAAACACACAAAATAAAGCAAAACAAATAAACCAAAGCAGAAAATAAAAACCATAGCTTCAAAATTAATATGTATGCAGATACTTTCACTGACAAAAAAAACCTGCAGAATTAATTTTCCCAAATCATAAAAGAATTTTTTTAATTCTCATTTACCCTTGACAGCTCCTTCATTGGTCTCTCTAAAAGCCTTTCTCAGTAAATTATATAACAATGCATACCTCCACCATGAGTATATGCATACCACCAAACGTCGAAGGTTTCTATTTATACAAATACTTAGAAACTCATCTGATCTTCAAAAACACAGTTCATTTCATACTTCTTTTCAGTTAATATCAGCAAACATTCTTTCATCCATAGCCAAACAAAGTAGCAAGTCAATAAATTTAGGGTTCCCTACTTATATTCCAAAAAAAATTATTCCATGAAAGATGGCAATGGAGTTTTACTTCTCTAGAGGAAGAAACCAATCTCCAAAATAATATCCCAGGAAATAGCTTTCCTTCTTTAGTTTTAAAAAGGGGAAAGGACACAAACAGAGAAGGAGCCTGAGCGAGTCAAATGGTAAAAACCTTCCAAATAAGTCACACTTGCATTTTTCCATTTCCGAAAGAAAAATAGCCTCATCCAATTCTGCAAATGCTACCAAATATTAAAGAAGACATTCACCCCCATTTCCCCCCTGAGTTTATTTAATGTCTTTTGTAAACCTTACTAATGACGTGTATAATTATGACAGCTATTGTCACAAATAGAAATATTTTTAGTGAACATGAAAGGAGAAATATTTAAATTAAAATAACTGAATTTGTAAATTTGAGAGAAATTCAAAGCTGTAATAACTTCCTCTAATATTAACTTATAATAGGAAGACACAAACTCAACTGAAAGACGAACATTTGTCATGGATAGCTTGTGCCATGCTTGTGGGTGGGAATGAGAGTGAAACTCTTTGTGCTTTGTTTTGTCTTCCTGCCTTTGTGTAGTTCAAGTTGTCCTGAACCTCAATATGTAGCCCCAAAACTGACACCAGACTAAAGGCAATGTCCTTGTTTCAGCCACTTGATTGTTAAAGCTGTAGGCATTAATCACCATACCCAGCAAGTTACATAAATCTTGTTACAAAATTGGTTTAACTCAATATTCTCTTAAATTATGAGAGGAGTACTTTCAATTCATTGTCAATAACACCAAAATTTTCAGACATAGCAAACCTTTCTAACTGTGCATGAATATGGAAATGTAGTTTTAATAGTGCTATGATTAACATTTTTTGAATTTTGAAGACAGACAAGTTGAATTTAGGACCAGATTCTTGTCGGTGAAAAAGGACAAGTTATTTAACATTATACACTTGCTTGCTAGTAAAAACTGTAACCATGTAAATCACATTACAGACCCCATTTGTGTATAAAGAACAAGGTCATTAAGCATCATTTAGGGCCATTGTGGTTGCTACAATCCTGGACTCTTTCTATCAGATATATAAAGATTTCTTTGATTGTTGTCCAAATGATTTATTTCTCGATAGACTAAACCACAGAATGTTTCAGAAGCAGAGAACAAGAAGTGTGGTAGTCTTCGATCAGGTTCCACAGGTGAATCTTGCTGACCCTCACAGCTATGTTTCTTCTTCTTCTTCTTCTTCTTCTTCTTCTTCTTCTTCTTCTTCTTCTTCTTCTTCTTCTTCTTCTTCTTCTTCTTCTTCTTCTTCTTCTTCTTCTTCTTCTTCTTCTTCTTCTTCTTCTTCTTCTCCTTCTTCTTCTTCTCCTTCTTCTTCTTCTTCTTCTTCTTCTTCTCCTTCTTCTTCTTCTTCTTCTTCTTCTTCTTCTTCTTCTTCTTCTTCTTCTTCTTCTTCTTCTTCTTCATCTTCTTCTTTCTTTCTTTTTTGTTTTTATTTTATTAGATATGTTTCTTTACTTACATTTAAAATGTTATTCCCTTTCCCGGTTTCCTGTCCATAAACCCCCATTTCTTCCTCCCCCACATGGGTGTTCTCCCCATCAACCCCACCTTACTGCCCCCTTCCCCAACATTCCCCTTCACTGGGGGCCCAACCTTGACAGGACCAAGGGCTTCCCCTTCCACTTGTGCCCCAACAAGTCTATTCTCTGCTAATATATGCAGTTGGAGCCCTTGGGTCAGTCCATATATTGTCTTTTGTTAGTGGTTTAGTCCCTGGAAGCTCTGGTTGGTTGTTGTTCTTATGGGGTTGCAAGCTCCTTCAACTCTTTCAATCCTTCCTCTAATTCTTCCAAAGGGGGTCCTATTCTCAGTTCAGTGGTTTGCTGCTAGCATTGACCTCTGTATTGGACATGCTCTGGTTGCATCTCTAAAGAGAGATCTATATCCGGTCCTTTTCAGCATATACTTTTTTGCTTCATCAATCTTATCTAGTTTTGGTGGCTGTATATATATGGGCCCCATGGGCCACATGGGGCAGGCTCTGAGTGGCCATTCCTTCAGTTGCTGCTCTAACCTTTGCTTCCATATCCCCTCCCATGGATATTTTTTCCCCTTTTAAGAAGTGGGAACATCTGCATTTTGGTCATCTTTCTTGATCTTCCTGTGGTCTGCAGTGTTACTGAAAGTAAATAAATACAAATGAAAACAGTTACAGTATTCATTAATGGGCAGAGTCTCAGACACATTCTATCTTCAAACTCTATTGCCTTTCTTTTCCATGTTTTACAAACACACATGTTACATCAGAATAGTAAGCATTCACACACTCCTTTCCAACTGATTCACAGACATGCAGCAGTTAACAATACAAAATAAAATAAAAACAATTACTCTAGAGTATGTCTTCAGAGGCTGTGCTACAAGTATACTCCCAGCTTCCCCCGAAGACAGGTATATGAACAACTTAAGGGCTCCTCAAGTTCCTGTTCATTTTAAACATTCCTTAAAGAACCTTTATTACATAAACCTGTAAAAGGCGTTTGAATGGGACTTGAGTGAGTGGCTAACAGAAGTGAAGAAGAATTGGGCAGTAGAGTGTGCCTTTCTTTTGTGGTTTTGACAAAAAGAACATAGGATGATCTATATGAAAGTATACAGGAAAATTAAAGTAAGAGGGGCAGATAGAAGTTATGAATGTACTGTAACTGTAGAAATAAATAGATGTAGGGTCATGGGGTCCCGTGTCCTCTCCACCACAGGGCTTGGCCACTCTGGGAGGCAGGACGCAGGACATGGACTGTGATTAACCCATGCAGTTGCCAAGTGGGTGTCTGGCTGTAGGGAAGCCCATCTCCAGGGATGGGGAAGCACAGTGTGAGTGCTGGACAGAGTGCTGGACAGGCTCAGCTGTCTGGGTGTCCCCAGGCTTATGACTTAGCTAGTGGTCATCTGGCTCTCAGGCTCTCTAGGACATCCTGGTGCAACCACTAGATGCTAATAAAGAGCTGAGAACTGAGAATGGAGTGGGAGCCTGCTGGCTTCATCTAGCCTGAGGCAGAGGGGGGAGTTCTGGCTGGTCTTTGGGGGAATTCCTTGGCTAGATGGTGGCAGGCTTGGTTTGGTGGCAGCCTTTGTGGCTGGGAGCTCAGAGAGGTCTACAGGAGTTTAGACAGTGGTTTTATAGACGAAGGCCTTCCCCAATGGCTCCCCAAAACAGATCTGAATGAGAAGAGGCAGTCCATGGTTTTATGACATTTATTGTCATAGCAGAAAGTGGATGAGTAAAACTGTATCTTACTTCTCAGGGTGGGCCTGAAATTAAATACCTTTTGCAGGGAGAAGTATCCAGAAAGGACAGTTTATTGGCTAAGACCTTTAGGTACCTTGTTAAAATGGAGATCTGTTGTGAACCTATGTGACCACAGGTCACTTCCTCTATCTATGGAGGTTTTGGGGGAATTGCCCTTACATGATTGAAGGCCACAAATCTATAGGGAGCTTCGGCTAGGGACAGGGGCCTGGTGCCCGGGAATTAAGAGAAGTCACCGAAATTTCTTAGCTCAACCAGGAACCAGGCTACCCTTCACAGTCCCACAAATATATCACAAGAAAATCTTTGAAACGTTTGAGGTTTGCTGTAGAGCAACTAAAGTACATCAAGTGCTAATATTAGCCTGTAATACTATGCAACAGAATCATCGTTATTAATTAGCGTTCCTTTCAAATTCTTAGATAGAAGCGAAATCAAGTGCTTCTAAGAATTCTAAGTGTGAGAACCCTGTCAGAAATAGCAGGTCACCACCCTGCCTGGAGGAAAGACAGATAAGGAAAGGCCTAAACAGGGAACCACACTACCTAGGGTGAGGACAGAAAAGGAAGTGACTCAGAGAAAAGACAATGCCAGGAAATACCATAAATTCCACAAGATGGGCAGGACAGGGCCAAATGAAGGAGACAACCTTCCCATTCAAGTTGATCAATAATTTTAAATGTTGCTCAGGGTAACCAATAGCAGTTGTCCAACTCAGGCGACCACTGAATTCCCTCCCAAAATGTTTATAAAAAGTGTGTGCTTTGTGAGCTCAGGGTTTTCTCTTACTTGCACGCTGGGGGACCCCAATGTACATTGGAACAATAAACCACTTGAGGATTGCAGTGAGTCTGGGTTCTGTGGCCTTATTGAGTGGGGGACTGACTCTAACATAAGCATTTTAAACAAAACTACAGTGCATAATCCACTGAGTAAATGGTATAAGTTCCTGATTGTCATTTCTGAATTCTCTGTCATTTGTGAATAAAGATTAACATTCATGACTTATTTCCCCTTATCAATGAACTCAACTGAACTGGAGTCCCAACTGGGGAGGAACAAACTCCTTGAAGGGGACCAGTTGGCAGGCTAATACCACCTTTCAAAGTCCCCAGGGTTTTCTCATTTCTGCTTGAGCTTCAGCCAAAATAAATAATTGGGGAGGAAATCAATTTTTAAATCTCTAGGAAAAGTATAATTAACTACTGCCATATCGTGCTGTTTGTAGTCTGCAGGGCAGATACTCTACTAGGTCTTAGTCTCAGGTGATTAGCTTGGCCATTACCTCTCATTTATCAAGAAAGTGGATCTGCAAAATGTCTTAGTCATGAAGTCATGAATCAATTTCCTTCCAAGTCTTTGCTCTCAGCTTGCATCAGAAGATTATTCCCTCTACGTGCAATATTCCCCAACTATTACATATATTATCACTACCCAAATGAATTCATTCAAAAGACCTATTTATTCATCATTGTGTTGGGGTGGTTTCCTTAATTTTTGTCATCATTATCTTTTTCTTTCTGATTATTGCCTTCCTTGAAATCTGTCATCTTCTTGGGCTTTGTTGGCTTAATTCCACAAACAACATCAGGGGCAATAATGTAAAACAAAGTTTTATATTAGACCAGGGAGGATTTGAATTTTTTTTATTTATTATTGTAATCACAAAGCACAATTGCTCCCCTTAAATTACACTAATAAATTTTCAACTTTTGTCCTTAGTGAACTCTTACATAAGTGTGTAGTGAATAAGGTTTAGAAGTGGCAGGGGACTCTGTAACTTGCAGGTCAATTGTGAGCAGCTAATCATTCCCTTGAGTAGCCACGGAGCTCTGGAAAGGAGTGCTAATCCACCCTGGGGGATGCCAGAACTTCCTCTTGTAAATGTCAGGATGCATTCAGAAATTTAGCTAGTGAATACTGGATGAGTTCATCTCCTTCCTCAACCAGTTTCAATCAATAACTACCTTTCCATAAACAGAGAAAAGTGGGACCAAATAATGATTCAATACATAGGTTTAGCACAGTAGTTTATAGCTGTCCTTTTGAATAAATCAACAAGATAAAACACACTGACATGTACTGTTTTTAATTACTTCTTAAGTGGTTACATATATATTTGTTTCCCAAGAAGTAAACTGAATTTAACTTGTAGAATATAACAAAAAATTATTTAAACTTTTTCCCCACCAAGCCATACTCATCGTATTCAGCCAAGGACTCATCCATCCTGCAAAAAGATTTATCCTTAGGTGTGCAACTATTTCCAAATAAAAATAACATTTCCATAAGTAGAGGAAAAAGAATGCGTGCAGCCACCTGTATTTGCTCCCATGTTAAGTTTTTCAGCGAGAAGCTAATCAAAGTCAAGAGTAAAATGTAATACCACACAGAAGAGTGTATTTGCAACCATAAACAAAGAAGTTTCATCCAAAATATTCTCCAGGAAAATAAGAAAAAATAGAAGCATCATGACTTTAAGATTTGACAAAGTCATTGGACAGACACTGTATAAAATAAAGGAAAAATCCAAAATGATTAATATGTAAAATTTTTTAAAGTTTCCTTTAAGGCTGAAGGGCTTACAAAGTGTTTGGTACTCATGCAGATGTTCCAAAATTGATTCACATCATCATCACCCACAACACAAAGTTCACAACTGTATATAACTCCAAAGGATAGCACACTCTCTTCTGGTTTCACTTAGGTACCTGCATAATGTACACATATTCATATGCATGCACATGATATGAAATATGTTAAATCTTTAAAAAAGGATCACATCATGTGATACCTTATGATCACTTCAAAGTAAATATTAACACTGTAATAAGACAAACCAGAATTATGCTCATCAGTTTGGCTAACATTAAAAATGACCAACAAGGCCACATTTTTTGCAACCATGTGAAACAACCTAAGACTCTTATTTTTGGTGGTGTGTATATAAATTTCATTTTGAAAAAATAATTCAACATTACTTAGTGTTTTTTATTTGAGTTTGTTTATGTAGCAGATTATGTTGGTGGATTTCCATATGTTGAACTATCCCTGCATCTCTGGGATGAAGCTTTCTTGTTCATGGTGAAAGATTGTTTTGATATGTTCTTGAATTTGGATTGCAAGAATTTTATTGTGTATTTTTACATAGATATTCATAAGGAAAATTGGCCTGAAGTTCTCTTTCTTTGTTGAATCTTTGTATGGTTTAGCTCTCAGCATAACTGTGGCTTCATAGAATCATTAGGAAATGTTCTTTCTGTTTCTATTCTGGGGAAAGTTTGAGAAATATTGGTATTAGGTCTTCTTTGAAGGTCTGATAGAATTCTGCACTAAACCCATTTGTGCCTGAACCTTTTTTGGTTGGGAGACTTTTAATGACTTCTTCTATTTCATTAGGGAATATGGGGCTGTTTAGATGGTTTGTCTGATCCTGATTTAACTTTTGTACCTGGTACCTGTCTAGCACATCATCCATTTCAGTTTTGTTAAATTTAGGCTTTTGCAGTAGGATCTGGTGATTTTTTTTAATTTCTGCAATATCTGTTCTTAGGTCTCTCTTTTCATTTCTGATTTTATTAATGTGGATAATGTCTCTGTGCCCTCTAGCTGGTTAGGTTAAGGGTTTAGCTATACAAGAATTTTCTCAAAGAATCAGTTCCTGGTTTTATTGATTCTTTGTATGGTTCTCATTGTTTCTACTTGCAGGGGATTATTTCAATCTTCTTGTATTGGTTGAGGTTTGTTTTGTGTCTGATTATATGATCAATTTTAGAGAAGGTACCATGAGTCTGGGGACCCAATGGAAGAGCTAGAGGAAGGTCTAAAGGAGCTCAGGGGGATAGCAACCACATTGAAGAACAATATCAACTACCTGGACCATCCAGAACTCAAACACCAACCAAAGAGTATACAATGAGTGATTCAGGGCTCCTGTTATATATGTAGCAGATGATGATCTTTTCTGGAATTAATGAGGGGGAGGCCCTTGATCTTGTGGAGATTTGATGCTCCAGTATAGGGGGATGATTGAGTGGTGAGGAGGGTGTAGGTGAGTGGGTGGAGGAGTAGCCTCATAAAGGCAAAGGGCAGGGTGAGAAGTGGGATGGGATGAGGTTTTTTTTGTTTTTTTTTTTTTTGTTTTTTTTTTGAGGGATAACTGAGAAGGAGAATATCATTTGAAATGTGAATGAATAAAAATTTAGTCAGTAAGGAAGTTGATTTACCAAGGAACAGTCATAGATATAAAAACTATAAACATTTCTGTACATTTGTACTAAGACAGATACAAGAAATTTAGTAGCAGACATGGAACATGCCAGAATCAAATGGTATAGCTCAAATGCCATACCAACAAAATACTGAAGCTACAATGTCTGTAGCTTGCTCAATTACAAAATCTTATATAAAAGTGTAAAGAAGTAAAGTAGAGCTAGACAAAGTGAGTGGAAGAAATCAAGGTTCATATGGCAACTATTTATTATTTGAGACATTGGCTCTGAACAAACAGACAATTCCTCACACTAAAAACCCAGGCAGATCTGATCCAACAATGTCCGTGAAAATTGACTATATTTCAGAAACAATGTGGTTCTCAAAAGAATAAGATTATATTAATCATTACTATGCTTTTTATTCAATGAAATTCATGAGCTAGAAGAACATGAATTTGTTTAGTTAGGGGAACATAATGACTAAGAAAGTGAAGAGCAAGAAAAAACTTATGAAGAAAAAATACTTAGCCTGGCTTTCAAAGTCCTCAGTATGTGCTCTCTGTTGGTGTCTGCTGCTTTTGGGCTTGTGATGACTTACCTTCTGATCGCTGAAGATCAAGAGGAGATACAAAAAGCAGCTGATTTCCACAGTCCCCTTTATTGCCATAATCCTAATATTCTTAGTCCCTTCATTAGGCCCCACTCCTGAAAGTGTCACCACCTCCCCGTAATGCCATTCTTGTTATATTAGTTTGCTTCTCTCTTACTGTCATAAACTCAGACTAAGAGCAGCTTTGGGGAGCAGAAGACTTTATATGGTACAGGTTATAGTCCAGCATCCAGGTAAGTTAAGGCAGGGACCTAAAGGCAGGATTAAAATATAAATCAAACAGAAAAGGGAAAGGAAAGCATCAATTGACAGATTGTATCTATCAATTATCCTGTGGCCACGTATGTCGAGATGTTGAGGGGCATCTTCTTGATTACTAATAGATATAGGAGGGTCATTCAATCGTGCAAAGTCTCATTCACGAGAAGGTTGCTCCAGACTGTATAGGAAAAATAGTTGAAAATGAACCTGAAAGCAAGCCAGTAAGCATCGTGCCAAGTCTCAGCTCATCTTCCTGACCTCTTGAAGCCTGAGGAAAGCTGCATCTTCATCAATGTCCTCTTCCTCCTTCCCCTCAAAGAGACTTTGACCCTAACTTACAGTGTCAAGCCACAACTGTGCTCCATGATGCCTTGATGCCTTCAAAAGGTTATCTCACAGGAGCCTTTTGCCCATTATTTATCAAGTTGTACTGCCAGCTTGAGATGTAGCCTTGTTCCACCCCTGGCCTCACAGCTTCCATGTGCTGACCCTGAGAAATTTCTTCCCAGTAGCTTTCTTCTTAATGATATTGGTCCCTTTTCAATCACATCTAATTCTTTAGCCCAAACTGACCAGAAAAAAAATTCTTAATTAAATGTATTGCGCAAATGACCCCAATAGACTAATTGCTTCTCTCTATATGTTATAATCCATACATTGTCCACATAGAACTCAACATTATCTTCCTAGATAATTTGGAAGCATGACTGTTTGTTTAGCATGAGCTTTTAGTGACTTTTTGAGACTAAATTCTCTATCTTCCTGCCGCAAAATAGTCCAAGGCAGAAAAGGCCCATGGTCAGGTCTACTCACTCAGCAACACTCACTATCTGGTATCAATTTCTATATTCGTTTTCTTCTCCATTGCTATGACTAAACACTGACCAAATGGAGCTTGGTAGAGGAAAGGGATTATTTGGTTGATATCTCCAAGTCACAGTCCATCATCCTAGAGGAAGGTCAGGAAAGGAACACAAGCAGGGCCTGAAGCCGAAAACTGAAGGAGAACACTACTTACTTATTGACAAGCTTTTCTCCAGATCACACTCAGCTAGATTTATGAGACAGGCAAAGTTTGCTGACTGAAGATGATACTACCCACAAGGGTCTTAAGTCTCGTACATCAATTAGCCATCTTGAACAGTTTCTCACAGACAATGCCACAGGCAATTCTGATAGAGAAAAGTTTTCAATCCAGATTGTCTCTACCCAGGTGACTGCTGTTTTTGTCAAGTTGACAATAAAATTTAAGCATTAACAAGTGGGTCTTGGCCTTCCTCCTTCTTTAGCTGCAGACAGTTTATTGGTTGTATCATGAATATTCTGAGCTTTTGGGCTAAAATCCACTTATCATTGAGTACATACCATGTGTATTCTTGTCTGAGTTACCTTACTTAGGATGATAATTTCTACTTGCATCCATTTGTCTGCAAATTTCATGAAGTCATTGTTTTAAATAGATAAATAGTACTCTGTTATGTAAATATACCACAATTTCTATATCCATTCTTCTGTTGAGGGACATATGGGTTGTCTACAGCTTATGGTTATTATAAATATGGCTGCTATAAACATAGTAGAGCATGTGTGCTCGTTTTATGTTGGAACATCTTTTGGGTATGAGTCCAGTAGTGGTATTGCTGGGTCTTCAGGTAGAACTTTTTCACATTTTCTGAGGAACCATCAGATTTATTTCCAAAGTGGTTTTATCAGCTTGCAGTCCTGTCAGCAATGGAGGAATGTTCCTCTTTGTCCACATCCTTGCCAGTATCTGTTGTTATCTGTGTTTTCTGATTCTGGTTATGGGGATTGGTTGGAATCTAGGGGTCATTTTGATTTGCATTTCTCTGATGCCTAAGGATGTTGAACATTCCTTTAGGTAATTCTCAGCCATTCAATATTTCTCAGCTGAGAATTCTTTGTTTAGCTCTGTAGCCCATTTTTAAATAGGGTTATTTGGTCCCAAAGTGTAGATGCTTTAATCCTATATAGAAGGG
This sequence comes from Rattus rattus, assembly GCF_011064425.1. NCBI lineage: Eukaryota > Metazoa > Chordata > Mammalia > Rodentia > Muridae > Rattus > Rattus rattus. The sequence continues at coordinate 44,404,223 of NC_046159.1, forward strand.
GGAGTAAAATAATCACAAGAGATAGAAAAAGGGAGGGACCTACATTGAGAGAGAAGAGGGAAGGAAAAAAGGTGGGGCAGGAACAGGTATCAGAAGGGACAGGAGAGAAGTAGAGAGTCAGGAAATTGAATAGAAACATATAGCAGAAAGGGATAAGGAACTGGGGGTAGCCACTAGAAAGTCCAGGATTCAGGGAAGTGACAGGCTCCCAGGAGCCAATGGCAACAACTTTAGCCAAAATGTCCAACAAAGGGGAGATACAACCTGTAGATGCCATTTCCAGCAGACAGGCATGGTCCCTAGTAGAGAGATAGAACTACTCACGCATATCAAAATTTTTAACACAGATATGGTCCTTTCCAAAGGAAAGTAAGGGACAAAAAAAAAAATGAAACATAGATGGAAGGAAAGACCATACAGAGATGGCACCACCTAGAGATCCATTCTGTCTGCAGACACCAAACCCCCACACTATTGCTGGTGCCAAGAAGTGCTTGCTGACAGGAGCCTGATATGGTGGTTCCTGAGAGGTTTTACCAGCACCTGACCAATACAGATGGAGATACTTACAGCCAATTGAGCCCAGCTACTCCAATGGAAGAGTTAGGGGAAAGATTGAAGGAGCTGAAGGGGATTGCAACCCCATAAAAAGAACAGTATAAACTAACTGGACCAAACAGAACTCCCAGGGACTAACCACCTTCCAAATAATATGCATAGAGGGTGCCAAGACTGCAGATACATATGTAGCAGAGGGTAGCCTTATCTGACATCAATGGGAGGGGGATGCTAGAGTGGTGAGGCAGGAGTGGGTGAATGGGTGGAGGAGCACCCTTATAAAGGCAAATGGGAGTATGGAATGGGGTGATGGGATTGGAGGTTGATGGAGGGGTACATGGGAAGATGGATATCATTTAAAATGTAAATGAACAAATTGATTAATAGAAAAAAATTCACATACCTTTCTTCCAGTCATAAAAACAAAAAACAAAACCAAAAACAAAGAAACAAAATCCTAACAACAACAACAAAGAAAACCCAAATGTGTCTTAGAAGTACATACTAGATCCAGAATGCAGTAGAATACATTTGTGGAGCCAATAAGTGGTGTTGGATAAAAAAAAAATGCTCAGATCTTTTTTTGTGAGTTTTGAGTTGTTTTCTATATAATAAAAAGGCTTTAGAGTTAAGAACAAGAAAAATTGAAAGAATAAAACAATGTCTCTTTCGTGTGTCCATGGAAGTTTTCTTAATTCATAAATGTCTACATCAATAGATCTATAGCACCTAATGCCAATTTCTCGTGGATGATTAGTAAACCGAAACTAATATGTTCTGCCATAACTTAATCATATTTGGCAGCATCATTTTACTTGTTTTAAATCACATGGTAAAAGTTGCCATGTGTCTTCCTTGATCATATAGCTTTGTTTAGGGCCAACCTATATATTAGAGTCTACCATACAAGACACTTTTCCTAATGACCTGAGTCCAAAACAGGGTACTGCTCAGACCATTAAGTCCATCAGGAAGGGAACCAAAGTAGAAGGCATATTTTAGTCATGAAGTAGCACAACAGTCCATCCAAAACAAATATGAGAATATAGAATGTCTTGATCAGATCAATGCTATGATCCTGTAGCTGTCATTCTGGTGGGAAACTAGAGTTGCCATTTAGTAAAACCTGTATAAGAAAAAAGGACGAAATAAACACAGTGAACATTCTAGGCCTAATAAGTAATATATGGGGCTATCTCCTTACATTGTGGCTCAGTAGTAAAGGACTTCCTGCATAGGCATAAGGAGCTGAGTATAATTCTTCAGCCCTCACATAAAAGCTAAAAATGTCCTGTGATTTTGCATTAGGGAGATGGAAACAGGTGGATCCTTGGAATTTACTGGCCAAACAGCCTTTCTAAATGTGTAAACTTTAAAATTCAGGGAGAGACCTCATCTCAAAAACTAACAAGGACAGGGAGCAATAGTCAAAGACCTGAAACATTGACCTCTGACCTTTATATGCATATGTAAATGCACAGCCAAATGTATTGAACACACATATGTTCACCTTTGCATGCATATCTCACACACACACACACACATACACACACACATACACACACACACACACACAAAGTAATAAGAAAATTACAGCAATTAACTCCAAAATTATAAAATAAAAATGAGACTTGTTTTCCAACTTAGAAACCATAATATCTTAAAGAAATTTAAGAAAAATGTAATGCATGAAAGGAAGAGCCTATTAACTGCTGCCAGGAGAAAATAGGTATCCAAATCCAATCTTCCCAGTGTATCTACCCGTTCTCAGGGTAAAGACTTATCTAATGCCACTGCTCCCAGTTAGATTAGTAATTCATAAAAGATGAATAAATCAAGAATATTCAACACAGTGCATAGTTAAATTTATTCCAGAAATGTAATTAGATGATTCAAATGAAGGATGGAAACAAAATCTGATAACTATCAAACCTATTCATGTTAAATATTCTGCCAAGAATGTGAGATAATTTTTTTCTTCTTCACAAAGTATACTTCTACCTTGATTTGTATTTTCATTTTGTGAACTTTGGAGAATGAATATCCTACCATCACAGTACATTTAATTCATACAGGCCATGGCTACATTAACAAACACATCCTAACTGCTGGCATTCTGTAAGTATTTAGAAATTCATTCTCATATTCTGTACAATGCCGGTACCTTAACCTGGCACCCAGTTTCCTTGAGAAAGGCAGCAATTGGGTATGGGATCAGCAATTGGGGCCAAAGCTGTTTGATCTTTGACAATTATTCTGTTTTTAAACCTTTGCTATTATGTGGTCAAAAGCCACTGACTTGTAGTAATTTTATTACCACTGATGGTAGCAGGGGATTTAAGAGAAAAGGCTGTTTCTCTCCAGCTCAAGGGCCCCTTGCTGGCCAGGCAAGAAGGTTGGAGTTCATTAACTCTTCTTGAGCTAGAGAGAAAAAAAGGGAAAAAAAGAATTCAAAGCTCAGATATAGACACATATAGACACACATACTTTGGCCAGGACTCACCACCTGTCTCAGTAATTCCACAGGTGTTCATTCATATTTACATCCAGACACATATACCTACACACATAGGCATGCACATACCATACATATAAACAAACAGAAATATGCATATATACATTTGCTGGATGGAGTACAGCCCCAAAAGCAATTTATATACTTGGTGGATGGGGCACAATCCGGGATAACATACTTTATTTCTTCTCTCTGGCAATTTATATCTTCTTAGACAAAAGTTCACTGTAGAAGTAACTTATAGATAAACTGTCACACAAAAGTGAAGTTACAGAAGTGTGTCTGTAGCAAGTTCAAAGCAAAGTTCCATTCTATAAGCTCATTATAAGTTCAAAGCAACAGTTTCACATGGCTTTGCTTTGTTGTAGTATAAACATGTGCATTCATCTTGGACCTAACCATGAACGAATGCTTTTCCATGATCACAAATGTTCTTCAAGCCTGCTTTTTTGTCCTAGTGCAATTAGTTCTAGACACATCAAGGTTTACAAAGCTTCATTTGCAGCTTTATTCTATAGTGGGGCTTGAGAATTCTTGTATTAATTTAAAAGTTCTATAAAATCATTCTCAGAAACTGAAATCATCAATTCAACTGTACAGGATTACTACATGAAAGTATGCCTTCATGTTAATTTGGAGGAAATTTGCCCAATAGGGTAGTCTAATGCCCAGGAACGATTAGGCTATGTAATAGTGACAGGAAAGGCATACAAGTATCAAGGAGAAATTCTGGGATGAAGGCTCTGGTGCAACTGAATCTCATAGCACACCCATCGCAGGCCATGCAAAACAGTGGCCCATCTCTAGAAAACTCATTTGCATGCCTTAGTTTTTCTAGATAACTTCTGATAATACAAAACCCTAGCTTTCTTATATAATGAAAAAAGTATCTCTCACTTTCAAATTTCTAGCTCGTAGAAATGTTTTGACAGGTGGAATTCATTTCTCACTCAATCTCAAAAACTTAATGTGAGGGTCTCTGCAGACACCACTGGAGTGGACTGTCAGTCCATATACGCAAGAAGGAAGTCTTCAGAAAATTGGACATAGTAGTACTTGAGGATCCAGATAGACCACTCCTGGGCATATACCCAAAAGATTCTCCAACATATAACAAGGACTCATGCTCCACGATGTTCACAGGAGCCTTATTTATTATAGCCAGAAAGTGGAAAGAACTCAGACGTTCTTCAATAGAAGAATGGACAGAAAATGTGGTACATTTACACAATGAAATACTACTACTCAGCTATTAAAAACTATGACTTCATGAAATTCTTAGGCAAATGGATGGAACTAGAAAATATCATCCTGAGTGAGGTAACCCAATCACAGAAAAACACACATGGTATGCACTCACTGATAAGTGGATATTAGCCCCAAACCCCTGAATTCCCAAAATATATTCGCAGACCACATGAAGCTCAAGAAGAAAGACAAAAGTGTAGATGCTCCAGTACTTCTTAGAACAAAATACTCAGAGGAGGAAATATAGACACAAAGTGTGGAGCAGAGATTGAAGAAAAGGCCATCCAGAGACTGTCACACATGGGGATCCATCCCACATGCAGTCATCAAACCCAGTCACTATCGGGGATGCCAAGAGGTGCATGCTGACAGGAGCCTGATATAGCTGTCTCCTGGGAGGCTCTGCCAGATCCTGACAAATACAGAGGCAGATTCTCACAGCCAACCATTGGACTGAGAACAGAATCCCCAGTGGAGGAGTTAGAGAAATGACTGAGGTAAATGAGGGGGTTTCCAACTCCATAGGAAAAACAACAATATCAAACACCCAGATCCCCCAGAGCTCTTAGGGTCTAAACCACCAAAGAGTACACATGGAGTGACTCCTGGCTCCAGCTGCATATGTAGCAGAGGATGGGCCTTGTAGGGCATAAATGGAGGAGAGACCCTTGGTTCTATGAAGGCTTGATGTCCCAGTGTAGAAGAATGCCAGGGCAAGAAGGTGGGAGGGAGTGCATAGGTGGGTGGATGGAGGAGCACCCTCATAGAAGTAGGGAGTGGGGTGATGGGATGGGGGATTTCTGGAGGGGAAACTGGAAAAGGTGACAACATTCGAAATGTAAATAAAGAAAGTAGCAATAAAAGAAAAAAGTAGCCCTAGTAGCCAGCGTTGGTTCGATAACACAGAGTGTGATATAAATCTGTTTATTTTAGGCATACATAAACCCAGAATACTTTTGGGGAAAAAATTCTATGTGTAGAAGTCAGTTTTAAACATGTTTACATTGCAACTCTTTTTTAAAAAAATGTGACATTTCCCATAAAGATGTGTTCTAGTGACCAAGACACAATGCTCAAGATAAGAGTCTAAGAAGGATGACTGAGATAAACATAAGAGTAGAAGGAAGCCTAATGTGGTCTAGATACACAGAGACTGTATGGGTCACCAGGCTATTAACTATATTCATTCCTAGCCTTCTGGGCAGTAAACACATTATACTTCTTTTTCTTTGAACAAATAACCCTGCATGTTTAACATTCCTGGTTCTCTAGTGCTTATCTGTGAACACAAGGGCCTCTGGCTCTCTACAACTTTACTTACAAGATGATATTAGGATTTTATTCAACATGGTTAGTGTTAATTTGGATGATTAGCATAATGCTTAGAATAATACATGGACACTACAACTGTATATATTCGAAGTTTAAGATTCTTATTTTTCCTTAGTAGTTCTTAGAAATTTGAGAAAAGCAATTATGTGTATGATTTTATTTGTAATTTTCTTCCAAATATCAAAAAAATTGACATTTACACTTCAGATAAATTTATAACCTTGTTTTTTTATAGTGACTTTAACCAGTTAATTCACATGTGTATACACACACACACACACACACACACACACACACACACACACCTATCAACTACATTTCAGTAGAAACTCTGATCCTTTAGGAAAAGCACAAAATGTAAACAAAGTTATTCTGAGAAGCTAGATCACTGAAAGCACAACATATGGCCTTGGGTCTATTCCATATGAATTTCATGGACCAGCATTCATTGTCTGAGCATAGAAGCTAGTGCCTGCTAGAAGTGAAAAAAAATATTCCACACATAAAGATTGCACAAAGCAAAGCGAAGACAAGAGCTTAATTATGTGCAAAGTGCTCTCTTCCTCTGCCAGGTACAGGGATTCAGCAGACATCTGCATCACTGTAGAAATTGAAGCTGCTAATATATAATTTAGATTCAGTTGTTTCTCTGGATGGAAATTCCCTTTCAATCTCTCCTCTTTACAGTTGTGATTCTCTGAAAATTATAATGGAGTTGACTGTTGACTGCTTTGTGAACTTATTACCTAGTATTAGATAACAAGAGATTATAGAAATAGGTGTAGTTTTACCATAATAATGTGTTAAGAGAAAAATATGTCAATGGACTAAAAAGTAAGAGTGGCACAGGAATGCCTGTTATAGCTATGAATTTTAAAAATTATTTACTTTGTTATTTTATGTATATGAGTGTGTTCTGTGTATATACATAATGTGGTTGCATCCCTATCTAATGCCTTCAGAAAACAGAAGGGAACATAAGATTCTTTGGTTCTTGAACTGATGGTGGTAAGCTACTTACTCTATTGGTACTAGAAATCAAACCTGGGTCGTCTTGTAAAGAGCAACAAGTTATTTTAAACTCTGAGACAGCTCTCTAGCCCAGCTGTTACACGTGAACTAAAAAATATAAAGTTAACAAGTTGCAAGTACCTATTTATATCACTTTATTTTCATAATATATGCATTAATTAAGAAATGTATCTTTTCTGAGGAACCTCTAGACCTATGTCCATAGTGGTTGTAACAACTTGCAATCCCATCAGCAATAGAGGATTGTTTCTCATTCTCCACATCCTTGCCAGGATCTGTTGTCAACTGAATTTTTGATCTTAGCCATTCTAAATGGTAAGCAGTGGAATCCAGGGTTGTTTTGATTAGTATTTCCCTGATGACTGAGGATGCTGAATATTACTTTGCTTCTCAGCCATTCGATATTCTTCAGCTGAGAATTCTTTGTTTAGCTCTGCATCCCATTTTTTAGTAGGGTTATATGGTTCTCGGGAGTCTAACTTCTTGAGTTCTTTGTTGTATATTAGCCTCTATCAGATGTAGGATTGATGAAGATCTTTTCCCAGTCTGCTGACTGCTGTTTTGTCCTATAGACAGTGTCCTTTGCCTTACAGAAGCTTTGCAATTGCATGTGTCTATTGTTGATCTTACCGCATAAGCCACTGGTGTTTTATTCAGAAAATTTTCCCTAGTGTCCATGTTTTCAAGGTTCTTCCCCACTTTCTCTTCTATTAGTTTGAGTGTATCTTGTTTTATGTGGAGGTCCTTAATCAACTTGGACTTGAGCTTTGTACAGGGCCATAAGAACTGACAACAGGATCCCCATTGAGGGAATCAGAAAAAGGATTGAAGGAGCTGAAGGGGTTTGCAACCCCATAAGAACAACAATACCAACCAATCAGAGCTCCTAGGGACTAAACCACCATCCAAAGAGTACACATGGACAGACAGACCCATGGCTCCAGCTGCATATGCAACAAAGGATGGCCTTGTTGGATACCAGTGGTAGGAGAAGTTCTTGGTCCTGACAAGACTCGATCCCCCAGTGTAGGGGAATGTCAAGGCAGGGAGGCAGGAAGGGGTCATCTGTGGGTGGGGGAACAGTCTTATAGAAGAAGGGGGATAAGGGATGGGATACAGGGCTTATGGACAGAAAACCATGGAAGAGGGATAACATTTGAAATGCAAATAAAAATATTCAATAAAAAGACACTGAAAAAAAGAAATTAATTTTTTAAGTGTGGCTTAGAGATGGTTATGTGACATTGACTATTTTAATTAACTCAAGTTAAGCAAAGTAAGAAATCCATTTCAGGGTTATGAACTTAACCTAGTGACAGGTTATTCTAGAAAACTTAAGGCCCCAGGTTTGACTCTCAACATCACAAAAATAAGAGGAAAAAGAAGAAAATAAATTTCTATTACTCTTATTTTACCACTTGGTGCATTCCAATGGAAACAAAAAAGGACTTTATTTAATAAAAGCATGATTTGTTGTTAAATCCTAGCCAGATTATTTTATAATTTCCTAACATACTTAGCAAGTCATATTTATCGCAAAAGAGTATATAAATTATTTATTTAATTTTACAGTATAGAGAACGCAGAGCTTTGACCCCTGACTCATGCTAACCCCCACCACTTTCACTTGCATTTCTACCACAGGTTATATCCATAGGTCTTTTTCAACTTTTGATGTTGAAAAGTGTCAAACAGGTCTTGAGTTCACTCTGTATTAAACGGAAGCATTCTAGTATCCATTCTCCTACCTCAGACTGGGAATACAGGCAAAAGAATTTTATAATCTTAAATTCTTTACTAAAAGTATCTTAAGGTCTTATACACACACCTTTTCAAACACTAATCATTTAATTTAATTAGTTGTTGTTTGAGAATTTTATGTAATCTGTTTGGATCATATTACTCCTCTCACCTTCAAGTTTTCTCCTGTCCCTTTCTCTTCCCACCCAACTTTGTATATCCCAACTCACCAAGGTCAGTGTGCTGCCCAAATATCTTTAGAAATATTTTCATTTACTGGAGCATGGTTGAGTAATAAGTTACCTCAGTGTTACAGGAAACTGACCCTTCTTCTTGGAGAAGCTAAAACCTTCATTAGTTCTGGGGTGGAATCTCATGCTCCATATCCCTTTCCATGCATGAATATTTTTCAGTCTGTTAATCACAGCACATTGGCCAGGTTTTCTGAAATTGTAATGTGATGTAGATTTCTGGTTGTCTAAGACAATGTACTCTACACCCTCCCTTTATTGTGAAAATTGTTTAAGAATTGGGGAATCATAGAGTGGACATACTCAGAAGTAGGATTTTCTAAGAGATACTCCACTAAATACACAGAAACCCATGGGAAAGAATAAGAGAATAAGTTAAGACAGTATGCTTGAGTCATTTTCTCAACACCAGAGGGTAGAATTTAAATGATGAAATCAATATTTCTACCATCTTTGTTACTGATAGATATGGAAATTATCTAATGAATAGGATTCAATTCTGATCAGTAAGACATAGAAGAGATCTGCTAAGATATGTCTAATCTTTCTTATTTTATTTTACTAAAGTAATTTTGAGTAGTGATAGCCAACAGAACTCCCTGTTCCAAAATTTGAATGTAACTGTGTGAGAGTGTTTCTCCTGGAGTTGCTGGGGTCTTTCTGATAATATAAATATGCAATTCTATGATAAAAGAAAATGGAACATTAATAGTTACAAGAAGAAAAGATCCAAAACCACGATAATCTTTGTTCTTATTTTAAGTCTGCTGAATTTTTCCTTACTGAGCATGAAGTAATTGATTGTTCCTTATTATCTAATGAACCATATTAGATGTATCATGTGCTGTTCTTGGTGCTGAATTAAACTCTGAATACTGACAACATAGATATTTTCTTAGTCATTATCACAGCAGCAAAAGAAAAGCTACATATAAGTTGTATTTCCAAATACTTAAAGAAAAATTACTTTTATTAATAAAAAAAACCACAGATTGAGACTAGTATTCATTAATCAATTTTAAGCAAAGAGCCAACAATCACAAGTTTCACTGTTGAAGACTTAGGTAAAAAGACTTTTTTCCCCTATAGGACAACAGCACAGATTTCCAAATGTAGAGAGACATTGACGTACATTGAATTCATCTCAAAGTCCCTGGAAGTCTTTGTCTCTATGACAAGGCAGCATTATTTGAAACCAGCAATTCCTTTTTTACTGTTCTTTTTGAATGCCTATTAATATGGGTCACCTGCTAGAATGAGGGCAACACTTTGTTCTCCATACCCTTTCTCACTTCTATGAAAATCTCTGGAATTGAAGATGACATCTAGAGCAAAGGATAAAATAAAATAAGGGACTACAACGATGACTTTTGGAAAAGAAGATGACAAATGATTGATAACTAAATGGAATTATTTGGAAGTCCCATCATTAACTTGAAAAGAGAGTTTAAAACAAAAGGAGATTCAATTTTCCACATGGTCTGTGACACTGTCTCAGCTCCTGGTGACACCCTCAAGCTCAGCCTCCTTTCTTCTTGAGCCACAGAACATTATAAAGAAGATCAACTTCTTTTTTAAATGCATTTTTTAAGCCATCAAAACAGTTTTGTCAATATACGTGAATAGGTTATTGAACAGAATTTGATTTAAGCCACAAACATAAAAATATGTGCACTTATCATAAAATTTTAAGTTTAGTTCACTTTTAATGAAAGAAGATGCTGTCTCTCTAGAAATATAGCAATTCATATACATATCCATGAAGAAATATAAAGACACCTTCATATTGGATTGAGTTCTAATTTGCATTTTTCAGTTAGGTTTATTTTCATTGGTTGTTTAAGGTGGTATAGTAATAAAAACTAGTCATGCAATTATTAATATATTTTCATTCAATGATTTGACACTCTCATGACTTTAAAATGTATAATAATACACATTGCATAAGAGAAATTAATATTAGGTATTCTAAACATAGATATATTGGCATAGAATAGGTATATGACAGTCAGATAAATAGTAAATATGTCTATCTGTATATGAAATAGATATAGATATATGTGATAGATGAATAGATAAAGATAGATAGTTGTATGATTTGAGGTAGATGAAAGATAGATATAGGATAGGTAAATAGATAGATAGATAGATAGATAGCATACATGGATACATACATAGGTGATAGATGATAGGTGATAGATAAATGAATACATGATAAGTAATAGGTAGAGAGGTGATACATGGTAGATCTAGATAGTTGCATAATAGATGGATGGTAGGTACATAAATACATAGATACTAGATAGACAGATACATAGATATAGATACTGGTATTATAGATAGATGATAGATACATAGAATAGTAACAGATGATTGATAGATAAATAGATGGATGCTAGATAGATGATAGATAGATAGATAGATAGATAGATAGATAGATAGATAGATAGATGAATAGATAGATATAGATCCCATATAAATAGGTAAAGGCATCTTTCTAAGAATTATAAGAAATTGATACTAAAGGAAAAACTAAAGGATGCCTAGGACCAGCATCCTTCTGGTCCAACAAGGACCAGAAGCAGATTGTCTAAGGAAGAAGAGGCAGCGGTCAGCTACTTACTGGAACAGCACAACTAATGCATCAATATTACTGGTATATTACAACTGGATTATTAACCTCAAGGATAAATATCTGAAGGAGATAGTTTGATCACTTTTGTCTATTTTCCTTTATTTAGTGTTCAAAACAATTTGCAACATGTGTTCATTTGGAACAACAAAGAAATGAGGATAGTGAAAACTATTCTCAATAATAAACGAACTTCTGGGGGAATCACCATCTCTGACCTCAACTGGAGTACAAAGCAATTGTCATAAAAACTACATGGTACTGGTACAGAGAAAGGCAAGTAGACCAATAGAATAGAATTGAAAACACAGAAATGAACCCACATACCTATGGTCTCTTTAACTTTGACAAAGTAGATAAAACCATCCAGTGTGTGTGTGTGGGGGGGTGGGGGGTGGACATCATCTTCAACAAATGATGCTGGTTCAACTGGAGGTCAGCATATAGAAGAATGCAAATTGATCCATTCTTATCTCCTTGTAAAAAGTCAAGTCCAAGTGAATTAAGGACCTCCACATAAAACCAAATACAACCAAAGTGGTAGAAGAAAAAGTAGGGAAGAGCCTCAAACACATGGGCACCGGAGAAATTTTCCTGAATAGAACACCAATGGCTTATGCTCTGAGATCAACAATGGACAAATGGGACCTCATAAACTGCAAAGCTTCTGTAAGGCAAAGGACACTGTCATTAGAACAAAACAGCAACCAAAAGATCTTTACCAATCCTACATCTGGTAGAGGGTTATATCCAATATATGCAAAGAACTCAAGAAGTTAAACAACAGAGAATCAAATAACCTTATTTAAAAAAAAATGGGATGCAGAGCTAAACAAAGAATTCTCAACTGAGGAATATCGAATGGCTGAGAAGTACCTAAAGAAGTGTTCAACATTCTTAGTTATCAGGGAAAAACAAATAAAAACAACACTGAGATTATACCTCACACCAGTCAGGATGGCTAAGATCAAACACTCAGGTGATAGCAGATGCTGGTGAGGATGTAGAGAATGAGGAACACTCCTCCATTGCTGGTGGGATTGCAAGTTAGTACAAGCACTCTGGAAATCAGTCTGGCAGTTTCTCAGAAAATTGGACATAGTACTACCTGAGTACCTAGCTATACAGCTCCTGAGCCTATACCAAAAAGATGCTCCAACATATAACAAGGACACATGCCTCACTACGTTCACAATAGCCTTATTTATAATAACCAGAAGCTGGAAAGAACCCAGATGTCATTCAACAGAGGAATAAATACAGACAACATGGTACATTTACACAATGAGAACTACTCAGCTATTAAAATCAATGACGTCATGTAATTCTTAGGCAAATGGATGGAAGTAGAAAATATCTTCCTGAGTGAGGTAACCCAATGATAAAAGAACACACATAATATTCACTCACTGATAAGTGGATATTAGCCCAAAGCTCAGGATACCCAAGATACAATTCACAGACCACATGAAGCTCAAGAAGAAGGAGGACCAAAGTGTGGGTGGTTCAGTCTTCTTAGATGCTGGAACAAAATACTCGCAGCAGGAAATATAGAGACAAAGTGTGGAACAGAGACTGAAGGAAAAGCCTTCCTGAAACTGCCACATCTGGGAATCCATCCTATACACAGTCACCAAACCCAGATAATATGCAGATGTTAAGTAGTGCACACTGACAATAGGCTGAGATAGCTGTCTTCTGAGAGGCTCTGGCAGAGCCTGACAAATACAAAGGGGGATGCTCACAGCAAACCATTGGTCTGAGAATGGGGTATCCAGTGGAGGAGTTAGAGAAAGGACTGAAGGAGCTGAAGTGTTTTGCAATCCCATAAGAAGAACAACAGTATAAACCAACTAGACTACCAGAGCTACCAGGGATTATATCACCCACCAAAGAGTTCATGCAGGGTGACCTATGGCTATAGAGCCGTATATGCAGCAGAGGATGCCCTTGTAGAAGCATCAATGGGAAGAGAGGTCCTTGGTCCTGTGAAGGCTTGATGTCCCAGGGTAGGAGAATTCCTGGGCAGGGAAGTGGGAAGGAGTGGGTGGGCTGATGGGGGAACACTCTTGCAGAAGCAGGCATAAGAGGGAAGGATGGGGATTTCTGGAAGGGAAACTGTGAAAGAGGATAACATTTGAAATATAAATAAAAGTATCCAATAAAAGAAAAATAAAGAAACAATAGAAAATTAAAGACTGTGGGGCTGGGGAAATAACCTGGATGTTGAAAGCACTGGGTGTTCTTGAAAGGATCCTGAACTATAATAGAAGCTTATAGTCCCATAATAATAAATCACAGTCGTGTGGTAGTCCACTTCCGGGTAATCTGATGGCCTCTCTGACACCCATGAGTATCAGTCACCCTATGTGTTGCACATATATGTATATATGCCAAGTGCAAAATACATAAAATATAAACAAAATTGTTTAAACACTGAAATGTAGGTAAAAATACTGATCAAACAGAATGATAGTTAACTCCTCTATGTAAACACAATGAAGGACTTCTGGATGTAAAACTCATAGTTCAGGTTATTAATTGCCTTGTCTTAAATTAGTCATCAATCGATATTTACTAATTTTCTGATTTACAACTTGTCAGTTCATACAGACTTAGACTTACCCTCTTTTTTATTCACAACCTAGAGTAAAGAGTTTACTCTTACTGGTGCAACAGCAGTGTTGTATCCTACACTGCAACAATGATTTACACATGTTCATGATGCAGATCTATGAAAGCGGTTATTCATACATAATGTTTTTTCCTCAAGTGTGACTTGAACTCAGGTTGGATGAGGAGAAGCAGAAATGGCGCACAGGTGAGTCAAGCAAGAATACAACTTTTCTCCTGTTATATGATCAAATCAGGCATGAACCAATGTTTTCTGCATGGGAATGGTAATTGCAGTTAGGAACAATGGAAAATGGTCCTCGTCCATCAAATAATTAGAGAGGATTTGAGGCCCGAATGACTCCATTGCAAAAGTGATGAGTAAACTAAGATTCAAGTCAGAGAGTCATGCTGAGCAGAAGAGATTTTAATGATGTCCTGAGGCAATGTGGAGACTGATGAGATCAAGGAAAAGAAGAAAGCCAGGGAGGCTGAAGGATAGTGACCAGTTTGGGACCAGTATGAGTAATGTGAGACGACTCAGCAGGTGATAACCAGCTTAGGGTTTATAAACCGTATTAAGGGATTTGGTTTTTATCCAACTGCTAATGAAAAGCCAATGGAGTGTTTTAAGCATGATCAAATTTGCATTAAAAAAACCTCCATCCATATAATGGAAAATATGTTGGAGAAAAGCCAGGACAGATGCTGGCATTCCAACAGGGTGCTGTGGCCAGAGTCTCAGCGATAAGTATGACTGGTGCACACACTAGAAGCATGAAGGTATAGACATAAGATTGTCTAGGTAAATATTGTAAGGGTCTGGTTTGTCAATATTTTCATGATCTGTTATAAATATTTTCACCACTATCTATCCCAAAATTCTATTCCATACATAAAGTGATGAGGATAGAAGCCAATTTTATTTCTGTTTGAGGTCATGCTAGAGTTAGTAGTGACTCTCTTCATGAAAAGGGGACACGCCTCACTATCTAGTAGGATTTAGATTAGAATTGAGGGCACCCAAACATATATATAAAATTTAGGATGTGTTTGAAACCTAGGGGTAAAGAAATCAGATGGGTAGCAGGTAACTACACAGAGAATTTTGAATGGTAGACACTGTGAATGCTCTGAGGACCAAGATTCTAAACTGACCTATGGGTTTCTATTTTCACATCAGTGTTGTTTAAAGAGGGTTGAGTTTTCAGAACATTTATATCCTGACAATGACACCTATACTCAAGACAGGTGGGTGTAATGACAGGAACGTGTGAATAAGACCTGAATTTAATGATCATAAATTTCCGTTAAATAATTTTGAAGTTTTAATTGGCTCACTTTCCCATTAAAACTCTGTATTCAGTTTCCTCCTATCTAATGTGGTGTGTTCCACTCTTCTGTAGTAATTATATGATGGAATTTTTGATCGGATTATGTGAAAGTCCTTTGAAAAGGGAAACAAAGCCCTGGCTACCTGTTTGATTTGTCTCCAAACTCCTAGTACTGTGTGCCACATATAAATGTATTTGCCTGTGTGTGTATATGTAATCTATGCTTAACACACATCATCAAATAAGCGTTTATGTACAAAAATCATATATAATTATATAATGTTTAGATTATTTCTAATTTAAAATTAGATACACACATATAAATATGGGATATTTGTTAGATTTACTTATATAATGCAAGCAGGTTAGTCTAACAATGGTTTTACCGTTGAGAGGCAGAGGGACTGGCAGTTGCTTAGTTAACGTATATGGGTGCCTCACCAGTCTCAGTTCAGAGCTTAAGGACTATAAGATTCCTGGAGACTAACTGGCATTCTATCCCTATTAGAGGCCAAGGAACTGGTGTAATGTCAGCAATATCTGTCAAAAGCAGTAGTATTCACAGCAGTATGGGAAAATGAAGGCTGTCATATCCTCAGACCTCTCTCTGGGTTGCTCTCTGAAAGGTGGTATTTACTTTGACTGAGGGCCTTCCTCCTTTAGCCACCCTCTCTGGAAACACTCACAGATAACTGAAAAAGGTACCTTTCTGAGATGATGCTAAACCACAATAAGCAGTCAGTCAAGACCACCTATCACACTAATTAACTCTCTCTGACTAACTCTGAGAGCTTTATTTTTAAAAAAGGAGAAAGAAAAGGAAAGAAAGCAAGATAAAACAAAATTAGAAGTTTGACTTCGTTTTCCTTTATCAAGGTATCTGTATTGCTCACTCACTATTTTTGTGTAAGTATTCTAAAATGATCAGATAGAATAATTTTGTGAAAATAAAGCCTTCTATTTTATTTTTTCTTTTACCTGAAGGCATTCTTCCAGTTGTGAAAAGAAGACAATATTCTCCCTGGGGATCTGCACATATCCCTAAAATGTCTATAAATAGTCATGAAATAGAGCCACAGGAAATGTTCAGAAGTTACTCTTCAAATGTCTTACAACATACATGATTTGTCCTCTGATGTGAGGGGGCATTATCACAGATTTCAGTAGGAAACATCAGTTAATTTTTATTCATTTGTGGTATCCTGTATATCTATAGCATCATGTCTTGCAACTGACACTGAAGCAACAGAATGGATGTTCTAGTTCAAAATACATCATGTAACAACAAAGAAATGTGTATGTAGATTTTCCATAGGTGTGAGACTTGTAATCATTCCACATTTAGTCATTGTAGTTATTGTTAGATTTTGGTTTCATAATAAAGATGATAAAAATGAATGGAACTTTATCCATTTCTAAATGAATAATAGCAACAAAAGAAAGTCAAAATATCAGTAGACCAAGCTATTTTATACTATTGCAATTTCAATGATTTATTAGAAAGTTTAAGAAGGTTAAATTAATTTTATATCTTGTAGTTGGCTCAATCACATAGAGTATCTTATTATAAGACTTGTATATAATAAGTATATTTATGTATTTATGCATGCATGTATTTATTATTTTAAATTGTGAATAGGTGTGTGTGTGTGTGTGTGTGTGTGTGTGTGTCTACATATGTTTCTGTGCACATTAGTTCAGATGGCAATAGAGGCCAACAGATTTGGGTTCCCTAGAATTAAAGATGATTGCATCACATAGAATGTAAGGGCTGGAAGCCGAACTCGGATTTCTTGAAGAGCAACAGTTTCCTTAACTTGGGAAACATATATGCAGCACTTAAGAAAAAAATTTAAAAAAAAACTGAGACAATCACTTTTATTGTTTATTTTATTTCATTAAAAATAGAAAACTACCTTAACAAAGAAATCAGAGTTTATATATCAGTTGTGAAAAAAGCAACTGTCCTATCCATCTTGATGCAATGAACACGGAAGGAAACAATAATCACCTCCGTGCTACTGTTTGTAGTTAAGAAGCAGACTTCAAGGAGGAAGACCTCAAGCAAATCCTAGTAATCCTCAGACACATACGTACTACAGATAAACAACAAATGGCTTAAAAGAGAACATGACAAGTGACTAAGGAAGTATGAAACAGAGCAATTGAGTCCTGGGTCAGAAAAAATAAAACTGTGTGTGTGTGTGTGTGTGTGTGTGTGTGTGTGTGTGTGTGTGTGTGTGTGTGTGTAGGACAATTAAAGAAATCTGAATGTATTGAAAATTGTTTGTATGAGATGATTATGAATTCACTGGTGTAATTTGTTTTACAATTATGAAGACTAACATTTGAGAATGCTGTGCCAAGCATACATGATGGTTCTGCATATTAGATTGTATACTTTCTGTATCATGAATTCTAATTTGTCTGTTTTAAAAACTTATAATTGTTTTGTGTAATAACATAATTGAGTTTTCATAAACATGTGTTAGGAAGTTTCTTAAAAAGTATTTATTATTTTAAAAACAATCTTGCTTCATTTCACTTTCAGTAATCAATTGCCTGGCACACATGTATTAATTTACATATTGTGGAATATTATTTTCATAGTGATTTTTCTAATGAATTAATATTCCCATTGAGCTTTGTAATTTCTCAAAAAATATTTAAATTAATGTTGAATTAAACCATTCTATTATAAAGTATTTTAGATTATATGATATATCTTTTGTATTAATAGAAATTATTTATTGTAGAGTAACAAAGGTAGAAATTTATAGAGAAGATAAGAAGCTCACTATTCATATATCCAAGAAACATACTTGTAGTAAAAAGAACAATAAATGGCAGGACTTTTACTGTAATACTTAGTTGGTGTAGGACAATGGTAGAGCATCTCATCAAACTTGCTTACAGCTGTCAGATTTTAACATGCCTTCCAAAATAGGAATAATGTTACTTTAAGATGTTACTTAATGAAGACTTTACTCTTGACCTTTGACAGACTCAATTTTGGGGATGAACATATGCGCTAACTTATATTTCTCCATAAATTTAAGTATTATCATGTCTGTCCTGTGAAAGGGTAAGATAGACAGCCACCTTTAAAGGTAAGCAGTTATGAAGTAGGTTCAAGGAGCATGGTTTTAAAGTCATATGAACTTGAAACAAAGCAAGGTGGATAATATACCTAGAACCAGGACAGAGTCTTGGTGACATTGATTATTTATTCCCAGCCTGTATGTCCACTATATTTTTCTCCTTTTACCTTTTAATCAGTAGTTAGGACAAATGTCTAGCCTTGATCATTTATTCTGATTTTTAAACATGTTTCTGAACAGTGTGTTATTCAGTTGAACAATAGAAGCATGATGATTCCATTGCATACATATAACTCAAAAAACGAGAGCCTGAGTTAGCAAATTTAGGATGCCTGCTTTCTTCATGCAGTGAAATCTAATAGTTTATGTTATGAATTAATAATGTGAGTTATTAACAGTTACCACCATGCACCCATCACTGGTGGCTATAAGTTATAAAACATGGACATTGTTGAAGGTGGTATAAGAAGAAGTTGCTCTTAACTCATGTTGTCAGTTTCATATCTGTTTTACCCAACTCTTCCTTCAGACTATTTTCCATCCCAGCCTCTTGTCTGCCTCCCTTCTCTCATTTCTCCTTTATGGTAATTCTCTATCTTGTCTTCTATACAGACATGCCTTTGCATAATTAAACCAAATACCCCTAAAGCCCAAGTCTAAAACATTTTATTATCGTTCAATGACTTTTTCCCTCTAGGATGTCCATTCATTTATTATGAAATTTTAATTACAGGATCCATGATCATAAGTTACATTAAAATAGAAAGAGGGCATTCATTCTTTTGAGACTAATTCTGATTTACAATGAAAAATTCAGTTAAACAGTCAAACCTTGCTTCTTGAAACCAGAAAATAAAAATACTCATATTATTCTATTCACCTAGATCAATAAACATCAATATCTCATGATTTTCTATTCCCCAGGTGCTTTGAAGTACATAATTTAAACAAAACGGCATCTAACAGTTTAGGTGAGTACCCACAGACGATACTGATCCTTACTTCTTTGAAAATTAAGGTACTGGACTGAGGAGATGGGTAAGTTGTTATGATAATTTCCACACAATCACAAGGACCTGCATTTGGAACTTCAGTATGCACAAAACACACACTGTAATCCCAATGGTTAAAAGGCAGAGGATGGAACAATTCTGGGTCAAAAAAATTGAAGGTAGGTGGGTGGCTCTATCCCCACACTGGGATCCCTGTCTATTTATAGGATATGGCCTCTTCAGGTTCAGTCTTCTCACGGTTGAGCATTGCAGCTAAGGTCATCCCCATTGAGTCTTGGAGTCTCTCCCATCCCAGGTCTCTGAGAATTTCTAGAGGTTTTCCCATTGCCCCAACACGCACAGCTGCATATTTCCATTCATTCTCCTGGACCTTTGGGATTCTCTCTAATCTTCCCCCATATCTGATGTTGCCCCCCTTTTCAAGTCATCCCTCTTCCCTCTCCCACCCAGATCCCTCCCTCTCTCTGCCTTCCATGATTATTGTGTTCCCCTTCTAAGTAGGATTGAAGTGTCCTCACTTGGCTCTTTTGTTCCTGTCTAAAGGAGATAGGGATGAAAATGAAACAGAGATTGAAGGAAAGGCCATCCAGTGATGGGCCCAACTTGGGAATCATCACATTGGCAGGCACCAAACCTGGACACTATCAGAGTTGCCATGTTGTGCTTGCAGACAGAAGGCTAGCATGGCTGTCATCTGAGAGGCTGTCCATCTAAGACAGATGCAGCTATTGCTAAACATTGGACTGAGGTTAGGGACTCCTGTGGAAGAATTATGGGAAGGATTAAAGAGCTGAAGGAATGGCAACCCCACAGGAAGAACACTAGTATCAACTCACCAGACCCCACAGAGCTCCCGGAGATTAAGCCACTAACCAAAGAGCATACATGGGCTGGTCCATGGCCCCTGACCAATATGTAGTAGAGGACTGCCTTGTCTGTCCCCAGTGGAAGAGGATGTGCCTAATCTTGAAGAGACTTGATTTCCCATGGAAAGGGAATGATGCTGGGGAGGGGAGATGGGGCAGTGGGAGGGCGAGGAGGATGGGTGTGTGAATGGGTAGGGAGCACCTTCTCAAGGCAAAGGGAAGGAGAGATTGGGCAAAGAACTCTGGGAACAAACCAGAAAGGGGAGCAACATTTGGAATGTAAATAAATAAAATAATTTAATAATAATACACAAAGGTAGAGAATGCAATATCACTGAAACCTGCTAGGCGTCCAACCTAAAAAAAAAATGGCAGGTCCAAAAAAAAAAAAAGCAACAAAAACAAAATCCTTGAGAACCATTAAGGAAAACCCAAAATGTTTCTGTCCTAAACGTGCTATCCATCATTCTCTCTCTCTCTCTCTCTCTCTCTCTCTCTCTTCTCTCTCTCTCTCTCTCTCTCTCTCTCTCTCTCTCTCTCTCTCTCTCTCTCTCTCTCTCTCTCTCTCTCTCACACACACACACACACACACACTCACACACACACACACACACACACACACACACACAAAATCAGAACATGCACCCAAAATAACCTCAACATACCTATATTTAATTATTTTGACTTCCAAAGATATCCCATCATGCAGATAGAACTTACAACAGCATTCACAATTCTGGCTTCTCCTTTTTCTTTTGTTTAGAATCAATAGATAACATAATCACTGGGTGTAACAAGTGGGACTGAATAGGTATCTTAGAGGTTAAGACTACCTACTGCTCTTGCAGAACAGCTAAGTTTAGTTCCTAGTATCCACAGCTGGCAGTTCATAACATCTGTAATTCTAGTGACAGGGGATTCAATGCACTCTTCTGTTCACTCTGGGTACTATAATTGTGTATACAAAATCATACTCATACACAGAAATACATAAAATTAAAATATTTTTAAAATATAAATTGTATTGGCGAAATGACATAGCAATTAAGAGTGATGGTTGCTATTGCAGAGGGTCCAAGTCCAACCCCCAGCAGCCACATGGCAGTTCACAGTCACCTGTAATTCCTGAACCAGGACATTTGACAACCTCAATCGGTATTGTGGGCAATATAATATATTATATATGAATATATATATGTATATATATATAATATTTGACTATACCTACACAGACACACACAATATAAATATAAAACAAAAACTTAAAAATTGGGCTACACACACACACACACACACACACACACACACACACGTAGCACTGTAGATAGATACTCACGTACAAATTTTAAGCCAGATAAAACACATGCTGTTAAAATAAAATATGTTAATATATTCTAGAGCATTGATATGCTTGCTTCCTTAACTTGAATGTTATTTCCATTTAAAATAAAAGTATTATGAAAAATAATAAAATAAAAAACTCCTATATTTTAAGTGTGTTTGGATGTGACACTAAAGAAATCTGTGAAGTAGAAAGCAACATAAAGGATTCTGAACATTTGAGAATTTTCATATAAAATACACATTGCTTTTTCAAGTTCAAAACATTTCTACTAATTAACATTTTTGAAATTCTAAAAGGATTATTTAGACAGTTGAAGTGTAACAGAAAGCTGAAATGTATTAGGACTCTAGATTGCTGTTATTACATTCCCCAGACATTCCTATAACAAAATAGGTTACAAAGTAGATTAATCATATGCTTCCCCTTCAAGAGAACCAGATTTCTAAATGTTTCTATAGCAACTACATGCAATTTCAACTATTAACTTTCTTATTGTAGGAAAAAAATCAATAACCGCATAGATTGTTTAAGATAGCATACAGCTTTAGAAGATAACTATTTATTTATTCAATATTATTACAAAAACCACCATGCTGTGGAAAGCCTAAAACACACACATTGTGTGTTAAATGAATATATCAGCAGTAGAACAGAGTTTAGCAGAACTTGCCTCAATGCCCTCTTCTCAGTGGCTCTAAAACATGCATGGACTCATTATGTATAACATGCAACATACCCTGGTCAGCCAAGCCTGTTCTGTGACAGTTTCAACCATAAAAGAGAAACTACTAACCTTTGCAATCTCCTTTCAAATTAGAATAGCAGTTAACTTTCTTCAAGTTCAAGCTAAATGTTCCTGGCCTGAATTGTCTGGAACAAGGTTAACATACTTAAACATAGATCAGTAAAGTTTTTTCTTTTCTGCAGAGAATCTGGATAGTTAAACTTTTGTATCTTTGGCGAATTACCTAAACATTTGTTTGATCCACATTACACCTGGTAACAGGTTTAATTATTGTGGTTTTCATTTCAAAACCTTAGTTTTTGTCTCTCAGACTTAAATGCCTTTTGCTTTGCTGTTGAACAATTAGAAGTGTTTCCATGGTTGTGAGAGAGGGGGTTAGAAAAAAGCAAGTGAAGTTCTCAGGATTGAAAAGGCCTTGTTTGCTCAAAATAATTAATTATCAGACATTTGACCGTTTAGCCTCTGATCACATAGGCAATGGTCTCTATGTCTTGTATAGAGTGAAAGAAAATTGCATAATTAAAAATATTTTCCCACTATTTATCCAAAACTTACTTGATTAAACAAAAACAACTTGGGTTTTCTTTTCCATTTTTCTTTTGATATGAAAATAAAGTACAGTCCAAACACTGACTTAGACCCTCATTCATCCTCTTGACCCCCCAAGCATAAAATCAAAAGGGAAATGTAATCATGTTATTTGGCCCATTCTTTCTCTCTCTCCCTATTTTTCTGTAGCCAAAGGATAGACATAAAAAGGCAGCTGCATGACATCCAGTAGCCAAAAGGGTTCATGGTTTCACATGGAAAATGGGTCTCAGGCTTTAGATCTGAGAGAATGGTTTATACTTTTATCTCAGCCTCCTTCCTCCCACACGAAACAATGGGATCAGAAATTTGGCTCGAGGTATCCAATTTTTACTCTTATTTCAGCCTTAACCAAGAAATGGGCAAGGCATAAAAGCAAAGTGGTGAACTGTGTTACGATTCTCTGAATACTCAGCTGGAAGACCCAAGGCTGTTTATATTACTCGGTTTTTATTGTGATCGTGATAATGCATGAAAAGACTCTTACCAGATTCCATTTTAGCCAATTTACTGGCTAATCACACTCACTCAGACATATCTGTATCTTTTTAAAATAAAGTCTCTGGTTTCTAGAGACAGGAAATTGACCCAAGACGACTTCCGGTCTGAAGCATGGCTCCATGTCCTTAGTATTATCAGTAATCACCTGCCTCTCCATGATCGCCCAGTCTCTTCATTATTTACTGTCTTTTATGCTGTGATACCTTGAGATAAAATAATCAAAATAATGCATCATAACAACTTCAGGCATGCTTTAATAATGCCTCCAGCTACATTAAATACAGTTTCTCAAAAAAGAAAGCCAGCAATAATTCTATCTAATGAGGAAATGTTAACTATGAGTGCACACATCATATTTGGATGCTGCTGTGGACTTTCAAATTTTTGTACCTGTTATCACTGAATCACGTGAAGTGGTCCCAACACTGCAACTCTTGAGAGATAATGGAGATGGAGTGTAAGTCGATGTGCTTATACCCAGTGCTTATGTACTTTATTACAATACCTAAAACATTCTCTTAAATACAGTCAGTGTGGCCCTATTTGTCTCCCTGAAATCTTGTAAATATACAGGTGTCTCCTAATACAGTATATTTAGTTCACTCTTGCTGACATAGCATAGCCCTCTATGCATTTTACCTTCAGGAGAAGTGTAGAATGAGAAGACACTTGGTCCTCCTGGAATCATACAATAAATATGTTTTGCATAAATTTTCAAATGGTAATGCTCAGCTGATCAGTAGGCTGACTCTCAACTATTATAGATGCTTGAAGATAAATTATACCCTTAACCTAAAGAGTCGTATTAAACACCATTTGAGAACACTGATGTTCCAACTTCCAGAGAAAAGTATAAGATTTCAAATGAGACCGTGTTCCATTTACTTTGAAAAGTCTACTGTAGGTAGAGCCATATTATTAATAAAGTATCCTGGAAAATGTAACAAAAAGGGTTGTGAACACATCTGAAAGCTAAACTCAGCTATTGGCAGAAAAAATGTAAACTATTTTTCCTTTGATTTATTTTTTAATTGTAATTCTGAGCTCCAAGAAAGTATTTCAATTTCATCCACTGTTGTGTTTCTGAACATTACCTTCTAAACTTGGATAGATAATCATCTAAATAGAAGAGAACTTTGAATTAGAGATTTTCCACAACTGTAACTATGATCATTATTTTTGTTCTTCAGTAATTACATTAAGTAATTAATTTATAATTTGGTATTTTTCCTTTTATGAAAATAGATTCTTTTCTCATGCAATACATTCTGATTATAGCTTCCTCTCTCTCTACTTCTCCAAGTTCTTCCTTCCCTCCCCACCTCTCCCATGCAGATCCACTACCTTTCTCTCTCTCGTTAGAAAAAAACAGGCTCCTTTGGCAAAGTCAAGTGACCATAGCTATGTGGGTCCATTTCTGGGTCATCTATACTATTCCACTGATCTACCTGCCTGTCTCTGTACCAACACCATTCAGTTTTATTACTATTGCTATGTAACACACCTTGAAATCAGGGATGGTGTTTCCTCCAGAGGTTATTTTATTGTTGAGAAAAGATTTTGCTATCCTGAGATGAATTTTCAAAATGCTCTTTCTAAGTGTATGAAGAATTGAGTTGGAATTTTGATGGGGATTACATTGAATTTGTAGATTGCTTTCAGCAAGATGGCCATTTTTACTACATTAATGCTGCCAATTCATGAGTATGTGACATCTTTCCATCTTCTGAGATCTTCAATTTCTTTCCTCAGAGACTTGAAGATTTTGTGATACAGATCTTTCAATTCCTTGGGTAGAGTCACAACAAGGTATTTTATATTATTCTTGACTATTGTGAAGGGTGCTATTTCCCTAATTTCTTTTTCAGCCGGCTTATCCTTTGAGTAGAGGAAGGCTACTGACTTGTTTGAGTTAATTTTATATCTAGCCAATTTGCTGAAGTTGTTTATCAGGTTTAGGGGTTCCCTGGTGGAATTTTTTTGGGTCACTTAAATATACTCTCATATCATCTGCAAATAGTGATATTTCTACTTTGTCCTTTCCAATTTATACATCCTTGACCTACTTTTGTTGTCTGATTGCTCTGGCTGGGATTTCAAGTACTATATTGAATAGGTAGGGAGAGAGTTGGCAGCCTTGTCTACTCCCTGATTTTAGTGGGATAGCTTCAAGTTTCTCACTATTTAGTTTGATATTGGCTACTGGTTTTCTGTATATTGCTATTGCTATGCTTAGTATTGGCCTTGAGTTCCTAATCTTTTAAAGACTCTTGTTATGGAGGGGTGTTGAATCTTGTCAAATGCTTTCTATCCATCGAATGAGATGAGCCATCCAGTGGAAAAAGGACAGCATTTTCAACAACTGGTACAGGTTTAACTGGCAGTCAGCATGTAAAAGAATGCAAATTTATCCATTTTTATAGCCTTATACAAAGCTCAAGTACAAGTGGATTAAGGACCTCCACATAAAATCAGATACACTGAAACTAATAGAAAAGAAAGTGCGAAAGTATCACGAACACATGGGCATCGGGGAAAATTTCCTGAAGAGAACATCAATGGGTTATGCTCTAAGATCAAGAATCAACAAATGGGACCTCATAAAACTGTAAAGCTTCTGTAAGGCAAGGGACACTATCATTAGGACAAAACAGCAATGAACAGATTAGGAAGAGATCTTTACCAATCCTACATCTGATAGAGGGCTAATATATCCAATATATACAAACAACGCAATAAGTTGGACCCCAGAGAATCAAATGACCCTATTAAAAGAATTCTCATCTGAGGAATATCGAATGGCTGAAAAATATTTAAAGAAATGTCCAGCATCCTTAGTCACCAGGGAAATGCAAACCAAAATAACCCTGAGATTCCATTTCACACCAATCAGAATGGCTAAGATCAAAAGGTCAGGTGAGAAGAGGTACTGGCAAGAATGTGGAAAGAGAACCATTCCTCCACTATTGGTGAGATTGCAAGCTGGTACAACCACTCTGGAAATCGGTTTGGAGGTTCCTCAGAAAATTGGACACTGCAATACCTGAGGACAGAGCTATACCATTCCTGGGTATATACCCAAAGAATGCTCCAATGCATAACAAAGACACATGCTCTACTATGTTCATAGCAGTCATATTTATATTTCCCAGAAGCTGGAAAGACCCAGATGTCCTTCAACAGAGGAATGGATACAGAAAGGTGGTAAATTTACACAATGGAGTACTACTCAGCTATTAAAAACAATGACTCCATGAAATTCTTAGGCAAATGGATAGACTTAGAAAATATCATCCTAAGTGAGTTAACCCAATCACAAAAGAACACACATGATATGTACTCCCTGTTAAATGGATATTAGACCAAATGCTTGAATTACCCTAAATGCACAGAACACATGAAACTCAACAAGGATGACCAAAATGCGGATGGTTTACTCCTTCTTTAAAAGGGTATTTTGTTTAGGAAATTTTCTCCAGTACCCATGTGTTCGAGATGCTTCCCCACTTTTTCTTCTATTAGGTTGAGGGAATCTGGTTTGATATGGAGGACATTTATCCACTTGGACTTAAGATTTGTATAGGTGATAAGAATGGATTGATCTGCAATCTTCTACATGCTGACCTCCAGTTGAACTAGCACCATTTGCTGAAAATGCTATCTGTTTTCCATTGGATGGTTTTAGCTCCTTTGTCAAAAATCAAGTGCCCATAGGTGTGTGGGTTCATTTCTGGGTCTTCAATTCTATTCCATTGGTCTATCTGTCTGTCTCTGTACCAATACCATGCAGTTTTTATCACTATTGCTCTGTAATACTGCTTGAGTTCAGGGATAGTGATTTCCCCCTGAAGTCCTTTTATTGTTGAGGATAGTTTTAGCTATCCTGGGCTTTTTTGTTATTAAAGATGAATTCACGAATTGTTCTGGCTAACACTATGAATAATTGGATTGGAATTTTGATGGCGATTGCATTGAATCTGTAGATCACTTTTAGTAAAATGGCCATTTTTACTATATTAATCCTGCCAATCCATGAGCATGGGAGATCTTTCCATCTTCTGTGGTCTTCTTCAATTTCTTTCTTCAGAGTCTTGAAGTTCTTATTGTATAGATCTTTTACTTGCTTGGTTAAAGTCACACCGAGGTATTTTATATTGTTTGGGTCTATTATGAAGGGTGTTGTTTCCCTAATTTCTTTTTTGGCTTGTTTCTCTTTTGTGTAGAGGAAGGCTACTGATTTATTTGAGTTAATTTCATACCCAGCCACTTTGCTGAAGTTGTCTATCAGCTTTAGTAGTTCTCTGGTGGAACTTTTGGGATCACTTAAATATACTATCATATCATCTGCAAATAGTGATATTTTGACTTCTTCTTTTCCGATCTGTATCCCCTTGATCTCCTTTTGTTGTCTGATTGCTCTGGCTAGAACTTCAAGAACTATATTGAATAAGTAGGGAGAGAGTGGGTAGCCTTGTCTAGTCCCTGATTTTAGTGAGATTGTTTCAAGTTTCTCTCCATTTAGTTTAATGTTAGCTACTGGTTTGCTGTATATTGCTTTCATTATTTTTATGTATGGGTCTTGAATTCCTGTTCTTTCCAGGACTTTTATCATGGAGAGCTGTTGAATTTTGTCAAATGCTTTCTTAGCATCTAATGAAATGATCATGTGGTAAGTTTGTTTATATAGTAGATTACATTGATTGTTTTCTGTATATTAATCCATCCTTGCATACCTGGTATGATGCCTACTTGATCATGAGGGAAGATTGTTTTGATGTGTTCTTGGATTAGGTTTCCAAGAATTTTATTGAGTATTTTTGCATCAATGTTCATAAGGAAAATTGGTCTGAAGTTCTCTTTCTTTGTTGGGTCTTTGTGTGGTTTAGGTATACGAGTAATTGTGACTTCATAGGTGGAATTCAGTAGCGCTCTGTCTGTTTCAGATTTGTTGAATAATTTCCATAGTATTGGTATAAGGTCTTCTATGAAGGTCTGATAGAATTCTGCCCTGAACCCAACTGGACCTGGGTTCCTTTTGTTTGGGAGACTTTTAATGACTGCTTCTAGTTCTTTAAAAGTTATGGGGTTGTTTAAATGGTTTGTCTGTTCCTGATTTAACTTTGGTACATGGTATCTTTCTAGGAAATTGTTTATTTCCTCTAGATTTTCAAGTTTTGTTGAATATAGGCTTTTGTAGTAGGATCTGATGATTTTTTGAATTTCCTCTGAATCTGTAGTTATGTCTCCCTTTTCATTTCTGATTTTGTTAATTCAGACACATTCTCTGTGTCATCTGGTTAGTCTGGCTGTGGTTTTATATATCTTTTTGATTTTCTCAAAGAACCAGCTATTGGTTCTGTTGATTGTTTGTATAGTCCTTTTTGTCTTTCCTTGGTTGATATCAGCTTTGAGTTTGGTTATTTCCTGTCTTCTACTCCTCCTGGTTGTATTTGCTTCTTTTTGTTCTAGAACTTTTAGGTGTGCTGTCAAGCTGCTGATGTATGCTCTCTCCCGTTTCTTTCTGCAGGCACTCAGAGCTAGGAGTTTTCCTCTTAGCACAGGTTTCATTTTGTCCCATAAGTTTGAGTATGCTATATCTTCCTTTTCATTAAATTCTAAGAAATCTTTAATTTCTTTCTTTATTTCTTCCTTGACTAGGTTATCATTGAGTAGAGCATTGTTCAACTTCCATGTATATGTTTGCGTTCTTTGGTTATTGTTATTGAAGACCAGCTTTAGCCTGTGGTGGTCTGATAGGACGCATGGGATTTTTTCTATCTTTCTGTATCTGTTGAGGCCTGTTTTTTGACCGATTATATGGTCAATTTTGGAAAAAGTACCATGAGGTTGTGAGAAGAATGTATATCCCTTTGCTTTAGGATAGAATGTTTTATAAATATCTGTTAAGTCCATTTGGTTCATAACTTCTGTTAGTCTGTCTGTCTCTGTTTAATTTTGGTTTCCATGATCTGTCCATTGATGAGAGTGTGGTGTTGAAATCTCCTACTATTATTGTGTGAGGTGCAATATGTGGTTTGAGCTTTAGTAAAGTTTCTTTTATAAATGTAGCTGCCCTTGTATTTGGAGCATAGATATTTAGGATTGAGAGTTCATCTTGGTGGATTTTTTCCTTTGGTGAATAAAGAAGCGTCCTTCTTTATCTTTTTTGATGACTTTTGGTTGAAAATCGATTTTATTCAATATTAGAATGGCTATTTCACCTTGCTTCTTCAGACTATTTGCTTGGAAAGTTGTTTTCCAGCCTTTTTCTCTGAGGTAGTGTCTGTCTTTGTCTCTGAGATGTGTTTACTGTAAGCAGCAAAATGCTGGGTCCTCATTGCGTATCCAGTTTGTTAATTTGTGTCTTTTTATTGGGGAATAGAGTCCATTCATGTTGAGAGATATTAAGGAATAGTGATTGTTGCTTCCTGTTATCTTTGTATTCGGAGGTGAGATTATGTTTGTGTGCTTGTCTTCTCTTTGTTTTGTTGTAAAATGATTAGTTTCTTGATTTTTCTAGGGTGTATCTTGCTTCCTTGTGTTGGGCTTTACCATTTATTATCCTTTGTAGGGCTCTTTCTTTAGGTTAGGGAAGTTTTCTTCTATGATTTTGTTGAAGATATTTACTGGTCCTTTGAGTTGGGAGTCTTCACTGTCTTCTATACCTATTATCCTTAGGTTTGATCTCATTGTGTCCTGGATTTCCTGTATGTTTTGGGCTAGTATCTTTTTTCATTTTCCATTATCTTTGACATTTGAAAACAGAGAACCCCCATAGCATGCTAGTTAGCTAGTCTAGTAGAAACAGCAAGCTCAGGGATGTCCAAGAGGCCTTACCTAAATTTTCTGCATTAAACATTAGCCTACACATACATGTGAGCCCATACACACATACCAGATACACATTTATGTACAACAGAATTTACACTGAGAATTATTTATGTGTCAAGTGTCTAGAAGCATCTTTGAATCATAGTGACATGAATATATAAGGAAGTCAGTTATCCATAAATAACAAATTCAGCTACATAATGTCAATTCAATCTGCTGTCTCAAATTTATTTATTTCATTTAAAATATGTTGTTCACCCCATCTGTCTTATAGAACATTCTTGATACACATAGTTATATTATTTATTAACACGGTTGTCTTTCTATACATGTGTCAGATCCTTTCTTACCATAGAGAGAAAACAATTCAGACTATTAAAAACAAACAAATATCAAACAAACAATTATGACCTTAACTGCATTATTTTCTTTATAAAATCTTTCCATTGAAACCTAAACATGTATTTTTGAAAAAAACATTTAAGAAGGCCAAAGTGTTAATCAGAGAAAAATCAAACAAACACAACAACAACAACAACTACTACTACTACCACTACTACTACTATGATCACTACATAAACTAGAAATAGTCCAATTTATAGACCAAGAAAAAAATACAATTGCACAAATGTGCTTAGTTTCTGTGGTAAATGAATAGCATTACTTAAACACCTTCACAGACTCCGAGCTCAAACCCCAGGCTTCAGTTCTAGGGAGAACACCTGGAATCTGTGGGTGTGCACTTTCCTTCAATCCTTAGACCTATCATTAGCTTCTCAGTGCAGGCACTTATGACAACTGGGACCAAACCACTTGGTTTTATTTGGATATAGGGCTTGACATTGCATTGTAGGATATTTTATAGCATCATTTGCTCCTATCACGAGAACCCAAAACTTCAATATAATATGAAAAAGTGCTAGGAATGCAGATTCACATGCTTCATCCCAACTTGCAAGAGGCACTTCAGTGTTGGACTACAATGGTGTGCATTGCAACCATCCCATTGGGATCAACTAAGCTAGGACTTTACTTTCAAGCTGGAACAAGTTTATTCACAGAAGGTCTTTGACAGTATAGCTTGCTGCTGCAAGTTATAACTGGAGGGTGATGGGTATGTGATACTTGATATCTAATGGATAGAGATGAGAGACAAGACTAAACATTGTACAATGCACTGGAAAGTCATCCTCCTTCAACAAAGATATATTCTTTGCAAAATGTCAATTCTCTTTCTTCAGGCTGAGAATGTGTGACGGAAGAAGCAGAGAACAATGACACAACACAGACAGACCTTAAGTGGCATCTTCACATATACTTTATGCTTTTCTTTCATTTACTTCCAAGCACTGCTATGTTTTCAAAGTTCAGATAACAGCAAACGCCCACCATTATTATCACTATTTTCTTTCACCTTGGATAAGTTCTCTTTATCTCCTATTCTAACTCTCTTCAACCATCCTCCTTGGAATGTCCTTCACTATAGAATGAAATAGCCATAATCTTCCACTATTACTCATTGCTATATAGAGCTAAAACTGCTGTCACCATACCTGAGTCTCCTGTCACATTTAACCAGTGGTTGCTTACCTCATGACTACCTTAAGAAACCTAACTTTCTTCAAAGCTGTCTAGTCATTAATCCATGCAGATGACCAGAAAAGATGGAAACATTCGCATCCTTTTGCTGACACTTAGTCTTCAGTTTAGGTATAAATTTATCACTGGAACACAATACTAATTCGAGTACAGCACGCTGTCCATTATTCAGGTGAACTATCTTGGGGCTTCTATTCATGTGATAAAATACCTTGCACAACTTGGGAAGGAGAGGGCTTATCTCATCTTAAAGTTTCTAGTCTGCTATCCAGGGTAATCAGGTCAGAAACCCAAGGCAGAAACCCACAGGTATGGATCAATTCCTAGGCTTTCTAGCTTGTTCTCTATGGTTTTCTCAGCCTCTCTTTTTAAAAATTCACTCAAAGATTACCTTCTCAGGTTTGGCATTACCAACAATAGGTTAGGCCCTCTCACATAAATACTAATTAAGAAAATGTTCATTAAGTTGGCCTATAGACTAATGTTATGGAAGCATTTTCTCAATCTTTGTTTTTTTTGTTGTTGTTGTTGTTTTTGTTTTTCTCTTAGAAAATGCTGCCTTGCATAAAGTTGACCCCCCCAAAAAAAAAAAGCCTAACCAAGATGTGAACCAATAGAACTGTGGAATCTAAGAGGAAATGGTAGAAGACACCACAAAGAGAGAATCTGATGCTCTCTTTTGCTATGTTTAAGCATAACATACAGGCATACGTGCAAATGAAACACTCATATACAGCAAAACAAACAACAACAAAAACAACAACCCAGAGGTCTGAAAAATTGCTATCACCACAGTTCCAAGAAGGAGGAAACAAGATCAAAAAAGTCCTTGGGCTTTATCGGTGTCCAGCGTATTTAACAAGATGTGAACCCCAGGTTTAGAAAGGAGTCCTGATTCAAAGGAACTGACCAAGAGTGTTAGAAACTGACCATCTTGTGGCTTCACTCATAAGCACTAGAACACATATTTTGTCACATACACACCTAATATATATATATATTATATATATAAATGATAAATAAATACCTAAATTAATATGTAGTTCAGATGGGTCGGCACCTGACACCTTCTATTTTTAGCTCCAGGTGGCCCTTCTGGACTTCTTACCTGAACACTGTATAGTAGCAAAATAAGAGTTAAAGTTGTGATAATCTGTTAGTAGCAATTGAAAGCCAGTGCATACAATGTTTTCTTTTAGACTCATGCCAACACTTTCAGGCAAAATTTTCTTTCCTTCGAATTAAGAAAACCAAGATTTAGAAATATTGAATATATTGATCAAAGTTCCCAAGTTTCAAAATGAAACAGCAGAGATCAGATGTCAGATCTGCTACCAAAGACCAAAGCCTTGCCAACTGCTCAATTGTACTGTTCAAGGCAAGCATTCCAAGTTAAAAACAGCTCTATAGGTTTTATTTTAATTTTATTTTCAGTGGTATTTTCCAAAGGATTTGGGCAACTGAGTACTTCACACTAGGATTAGAATAATATAGATGAAAACATAATCTGCAAATAATATAGGCATGAGAATACATGGCCTCTGTTCAAATATTTTGTATTAATCCTGACTCAAAAAACAAAAGTGCATAATATGATTATACATCAGTGGTGTCACCCGGCTGGAAGGAGTATAAACAAAACGTGGCATTACATGTTTTTAAAATGGAAATAATAAGAACCCTAATGCTGTAATTTGTGTGAAGCGATTCTTTCTTCTGGCCCTCCTTTACCACATTCAGACCTAATACGGTTTAAATTTTTTTTAAAGCAGCATCTCAATGCAGAACACAGTCTCCCCAAAAGGATATCTTAAGGAGCATTGGCCATGGTGTTGTATATCTTTGGATATCTTTTCTTCATTCCTTAGGTTTTTATTTAAACAAGTAATGGTACACAGCATGTTGTGGGTGGGCTTTTGTATAAATATAATTGTAGTTAATTTAGGGAGAGAAACTTGCAAGTGAACAGATTAAGGATCACACAGTTTTAATTTACATACATAGATTAGAGGAAGAGAAAGGCTACCAAAGAGAATTTAAAAGATGAAGATGAAAAAATGAAATATGTTGGCGACAGGAGAATAATCTGGGACCAGCTGTCACTGAACAAACATTTATTATTACCATCCGTCTGAGGTTGAGTAGAAAATAGAAATTTCCAGAAAGATACTGAACACGAAATGTATATTTGATAATCAAATATGCAAAGCTCAAACTCCATAGGATAGTTGTTTTCTACGGAAAGGCTTAAGCTTGTTTAAGTGACATATAAATAACTCAAACCTTGCGTTAAAAAAATAAAACTGAGAGCAAATTGAGCACAAATCTGTGTGTAGGGAGGCCAAGAATTAAAGACTATATTATTTTCCCAGGAAAATTTTCTAGTAACCTCAGTTCTCCCCACCTTGTCCTGAACCCAAAAGTTTATCATTATTTTCTGATTCATGCACACCATATGAATATAACCTTTTCCCAATATTAATAATATTAGTTTTTGAATGCTACCTCTTCTTTTATCTTTACCTTTTAGAAAACACCAGCCTGGACAAACCATACATAGTACTTGAAATATGAGTCTCCACCTCTTCTTTTTTTTTTTTTTTTTTTTTTTGGTTCTTTTTTTTTTCGGAGCTGGGGACCAACCCAGGGCCTTGAGCTTCCTAGGCAAGGGCTCTACCACTGAGCTAAATCCCCAACCCCGTCTCCACCTCTTCTGAAAGATTCCCAGTGAGGCTCTTCTCATGCAAAGCTACACCTGAAGCTGCTTGTATTTACAGTTCCTAAAACCTCCTACCCGTTTTCCTGCCTGACCTCAGTCTCTATCACCATCATTTGAATATTTCTGTTTCATGCTTGAGTTCACTTTATGGCTCCTCAAGCAGGTCTGGCTTCTTCGAAATAAAGTTTTTTATTTTATTTAGCCATTTCTAGAGCATGCCTGTAAGGGATTTCTGCTTAATTAAATCATTTGAAGTGGAAGGATGCACTTCTAATCAAGGCTTTTTGAGGAGGAACAACCCACCTCTGCTGTAGGCCACGTCCTCTGGAAGCCTATATAAGGATCATGGAGGAAGAAACGCTGACTCTTTAATGCTTGCCCTCATTCTAGCACATACAGAGGACCTGCTAGGACATAAACGCTCATGGACTGAACAACTACTGCATTTTTAGACCTCCTGTTCATAGGCAGTCATTATTGAATTATAGTATAGCCTGAAAATCACTAATTTATTCCATATGTGTGTGTATGGTGTGTGTGTGTGTGTGTGTGTGTATGTGTGTGTATGTGTGTGTGTGTGTCTGTGAGTGTGTTTGTGTGTGTGTGTGTGTGTGTGTATGAATTGGTTGAAGATCAGAAATTAGAAAGTTAGAGAAATTTGGACTTTAGGGGTCATTTTACTGAATCAATTCCTTGAGATTTAATTACTGAATTTATTTATTGAATGAGTTCCTCAAGGCTTTCCTAACTTATCAACTATCTGAAGTTCTTGCTCATGCTCTACAAAACACCAGAAGTTGCATGTAAAATATGCATGTTTAGATGTATATTTGCACATAATGTATGTGAATATATATTCCAATTTCATGTGATAGATTCTTTTTTTTCATTTTATCTAATAAATTTTATTGTATGTTCTATAAGAAACATCATCTATTTTAGTATTATTTGATTTTTTTTTATTAACTTGAGTATTTCTTATATACAGTTATTCCTTTCCGGTTTTCGGGCAAACATCCCTCCCCCTTCCTTATGGGTGTTCCTCCCACCTCCCCCATTGCCGCCCTCACCCGATAGTCTAGTTCACTGGGGGTTCAGTCTTAAGGACCCAGAGCTTCCCCTTCCACTGGTGCTCTTACTAGGATATTCATTGCTACCTATGAGGTCAGAGTCCAGGGTCAGTCCATGTATAGTCTTTAGGTAGTGGCTTAGTCCCTGGATTCTTGCTATAAGTTTTGTTACTCTAGAGAACCATGACCACCATATGTGTGAAGGGTGCAAGAAAATCATAGAGGTGTCAAACATGGCATATTTAGAGATGGTTGTGAACCACCATGTGGGTGTGGGGAATAAAATTGTGTTCCCTCAAAGAGCAACCAGTGCTCTTTGTAATTAAATCAAATGTCCAATCCTGGGACAGGATCTTTTCTTACTTCTTCATAATTGCAGTTTACTAGATTTATATATTTGGTTGTGAGCCTAGCCTTTAACGGCTGAGCCATCTCTCCAGCCCAGTTTACTAGATTTATAATGATAACCATGTTTAGTCTGTGAATTTTACTAAAGCTTACACAGACATAAAAAAATAAAGCTTAAATATAACATAATAATATGTTTACCATATTCTTGATGTTGAGAAAATATAAAAAAATATTATTTTTTATATGTGGCCCTGCCCAGAACTCACATGCCCAATATCATCTGTAGAGAACTGTTTTGACTTTGCATAGACTGGGTCTGGGACAATCTTGAAGAATTATAATATCTGAATATATTATTAATATATTATTTCAATTTTCTGACATTCAATTTGTTGAAAAACAAGCAAAAGATACTCAGTGTTCCAGTCTCTCAGGCTATGAGACCTGTGGAGGGGTAACATTCATTCTATCTTATCCTTCATCCCAGGCATCTTTAAGATACACTAAGTCTCTCTCACTTAGGAGTTCTTCATTCTTCAAATTGTGCTCAGTAACTCATTGCTCGGGTCTCCCTCCTAAATGCCAAGCCTGAGTAAATCCTATGAGTTTCCCATAGACCTTTCCATGTACCCAGAGCCTTCCAAGAAACAGAAAAAGATTGACCCTTTTAACAATAAATCTACATTTGTTCATGCACATTTTATACGCAATTTCTGATGTTTTGCAGAGCACTAGTTAAGAACACTTAGGATAGGTTGATAAATTAGGGAGGTCTTGATGAATTCATTCAGTAAACAAGTTTTGAGGAATTCATTCAGTAAAATGACCCCCAAAGGCCAAATTTCTCTAACTTCCAAATCTCTGCTGCGCAAACAGTTCCAAATAGGTGGAGCTCTTAGCAGCCTCATCTACTCCATCTTACGTATTACCACTTTCTCTATTCCCATTTGAAATTTACAATGTATGCACATACATTTTTATGACTTTTACTTTCAAACTTGATTTTGACAGCACTCTAATTTGCAAGTGCCTGCTACGACATTTTAGCAAATATTTATAGGTATGTATGCAAAAGTGTGTCCTCATTTTATAATAATTTTTACAAATATATCTGAAGGTGCCTGTTCATCACAGATGGTTTCTTATCTTCTAACGATGTTTGTGTTTTCTGCACTAATTTTCTTCACAATGAATAAATTGAATTTACACTTCACAAGATGACACACAAGGCCTGAGATTATTATTAGCAAGTGGCAATTAACACAATGTGTGTGCGTGTGTGTGTGTGTGTGTGTGTGTGTGTGTGTGTGTTACCCAGTCTATGCCCCAAGTCAGAAATAATTTTTCCATGAGATTTTCCTAAGAGACACTTTAAGCACCTAAAATTATTTTATAGTGTGCACCATGGAATAGCAGTATTTGAAAACTATAATTTGGAAACTACAATTCTATGAGAATATCCATCAAGCATATGAGTGATAAACACTCACATATTATATGAGGATTGGTCTATAAATATGTGTTTTCCAGCTTGCTAGCTGCATAGAGATACTTCAGAAATTTAAAATACAAAGAAAGGGAATGGACAGATGGCTAGGTGAGTGAGTTGTTTTAAGAAAAATGACAATTCAATAAAATACCACTTTCTCCTTATTAGAATTTCTATAATAAAATAGACAAGAAAGGGAATTAGAAAGAAAGATAACAATTTCATTACAGTAATAGAAAGTAATCAGATTCTATAGACAAAAGTTAAGTGGGTCTTCAAAGACAAATATGGAACTATCATATAATCCAGGAGTCCCACTTATAGGTGTATGGCTAAAGAATTGAAAACGGATGCTTAAACAAATGTTTGTGAACACATAATTCAAATGAGAACTTTATTGTGAGTTAAAGCTCACCATTACTACATGTCAAATAGGTTGTGTTCAACAATGCTGTCTATAATAATTACTCATAAAAGGAGTGAAATCATGGCACATGCTATAATCAACACTGTATGTTCAAAATATATAGCTAGAAAAGATGGATATAACTTTGGCCTTATATAAACTTTTTTACCATGCTAAAACATTTTCTGCTTACTTTTATTTAAAGAAGAAAGAGGAAGAAAATGTTGGGGGGTTGTTTTTGTTTTTCTTTGCTTGCTTGGTTGGTTTATTGGTTTCATTTTTTCTGCATGTTTCTGGTTTCTTTACAAGAAATTAGGTGTCAATAATATGTCTGGGTCCTCATTTGATTTTATTGATCAACATGTCTGTTTTGTGTGACAATGCTATGCTTCTGTTATTAATATAGCTTTGTAGTATAACTTGAAATCATAGTGAGTGATAACTTCTGCAGTCCTTTCATTATTCAGGTTGTTTTAGAAATTCTGTTATTTTTTCTTTTGTGTGTATGTGTGTGTGTGTATGTGTTTATATATAAAGTTGAAAATGATTCTTTAAATATCTGTGTAGAATTGTATTCATAATTTTGACATAAATTGCATTGGGTCTATAGATTGCTTTTAGTAGTGGGACCATTTTTTAATATTAATCCTACCTACTCATGATTTTGGGAGATCTTTCCACCTGCTGATATCTTCTTCATTTTTTTTTTCTTCAATTACTTGAGGTTTTTATCATGCAAATTTTTTACTTAGTTTGTTAAGATATCCCAAGATAAACTGGATAGCTGCATGTAGGAAAATACCAATAGATCCATACTTATCGTAATGCACAAAACACAATTCTAAATGGTTCAAAGAGTTCAACAAAAAACCATATACATTCAACCTGACAGAAGACAAAGTAGGGAATAGTTTTAAATTCACTGGCCCAGGAAACTAATTACTGAATGGAACTTTGATAACACAGGCACTGTGATCAACAATTAATAAATGGCACCTCTTGAAACTGAGAACCTTCTTTAAGGCAAAGGATACTATCCATCACAGAAAGCATTGCCCTATAGGATGGGAATTCATTTTACCTTTTTTCAACCGCACATCCATTAGAAGACTAATATCTAAATTCATACAGAAATGAAAACATGTAATATGAAATCAAGTAACCCTATTAAAAATTAGGACACATAACTACACAGAAAATTCTTAATAGAGAACAATCAAATGGCTGAGAAAAACTTAAAGAAATGTTCAACATCCTTGGTCATTAGGGAAATGAAAATAAAAACTACTTTGAAAAACACCTGGTAGAATGACTAAGGTAACTGACACAAGTGACAGCTTATGCTGGTCAAGACTGAAAACTCATACAGTCACAATGAAAATCGATGTGGTGGTTTCTCAGAAAGTTGCAGATCATTCTACCTCAAGATCCAGCTCTAGCACTCTTGATCATAATATTCTAAGGATACTTCATATTACTACAAAGACATTTGTTCAACCATGTTCATTGTTGTTCTGTTTAAATAGTCAGAAATTGGAAACAACCTAGATGTCATTCAACAGAAGAATGAATAAAGAAAATGTGGTATATTTATACAATGGAGTATTACACAACTGTTAAAAAGAATGACATCATGAAACTTGCAGGTAAATAGAATTAGAAAGAACCATTCTGAGTGATGTGTCCTAGATATAGAAAGATAGATATTATATGTAATCACTTACATGTGGAAATAATCTTTTACGTCAATCATAATCAAGCTATCATCAGTATAACAATACAAGTTGTTCTACTTGCAAATAGAGTAATTGATTAGTGGTTATAGATAGATCACCTTAGGGAAAGAAATAAAATAGATATGGGTGGATGGATGTGTAACAGAAGGATCAATTGGGGACCAGGAGAAAAGAGAGAGATGAAGGAGAGAATACAGGGATAACCAGAAATAAATTAGGGCCATTTGAGGGGAAGTATGCAAACTTAATACAGTAGAAACTCCCCTAAAATATGTACATATGTGAAGGCAATTTTATTTAAATCAACAAATAATAGAGGAGATAATCTCAAATGGCCATCTCATGCCACCTCATGAGGTTCCCAGTTCTAAGAACTGGGTACATACAATTGAGTTGTTGACCGAAGGAGTCCCATGGGAATCCCCAAGTAAGTGGGGCCATTGCCAAGACTATAGGTTACTCTATGAAAACTGAGATCAAGGCCTCATTGTTGAGTATACCTACACAACTCATTGAACATGGAGAAATTGAGCAGGTGTCTACATGGGACTTTCACCCTTATGTGCTAGAATCTTTAATTCAGGAAGGTACTCAGCAGTCTACCAAAAGAGAAACACAAACATTAAATCAGCCACAAACTCTTTGATATACAGTGATGTATGGCCTGCCAAACATGCTATACCAATGGCAGCATATATATGAATTCCAACTTATCTTATTATAATTTATTTTGTTACATTTCATTACTATTCTTTATATGCTTATTTGTTTTCTAATGAAAGACAGAAAGGCAGTGGATCAAGATGGGAGTTGGGAGTTTCAGGAAAAGCTGGAAAGAATAGAGGGAAGGGAAATTGTAATCAGGATATATTACGTGAGAAAAAAATTTATTTTCAATAGAATAAAAGGGAAAATATAAGTATTTTATTTCTACAACAAGAGCCAAATATTTTTAAATTTTTCTCACTTAAGTGATTCTCTTATCAAAGATTATATTGTATAATTTGATGGTTTAACCTCATTTCTTATAATGTGTATATACCTATTTTCACTTAAAAAACTTGAGGATAACAAAAATATAATAGGAGGAAGAAGAATCTGAAAGTGATAGCAGCAGTGGGATTTTTGTAATTTTAGAAAGATTATTCATTGACCTCATACTTAGTTTTTCAGCAAAAGCAGGGAATTAAGACTAGAACCCTGTATTTGCTTTAATAACAAGGAAGGCTTGTGTGATCAGTTTGTTAATGAGTGGGCGCCTCTCTGATTACCACATGAGCTGAAGGGATTCTAAAGAATCATAACAGTAAAAGTAAAAATTTCCCAGGTTCTAACACCCAAGACTACAAAAATAAATCTGAGTTGAAATGTTGATGGATTTAGCAGGATAGCTACCAATTTTTCAATTTTTTCAGCCAAGTAAGATTTTCCATTAATATTCTTCAACTTATGGAAGAAACAGATTTCTTTAGTGTTTCTGGAATGTATGTGAATGTGTAGGATGTTTGTTTTAAGAAGAAAATGTCATACTATAGTTTGCAAACTTCTTTCAGTTGTAGATTTCTGTAATATTATTTAAGAAAAATTTCATTGCCTAAGTACATCAATTTATTAATAATGTCTCTAAGTACTTACTAGAAACTAAACATGGTTAGGAGTTTCAAATGTTTGATCTAAAGTGAAAGTTGTATAATCTGTTTTTCTCTTCAAAGTGTATATAAATCTTTCCTTTTTACTAAAATGGAAGTTGTGTTAAGAAACACAAAAGAAAATTATGTTTTTTTAAATAGCTTACCCATCAACAAATACCTAAGATACACACTGAAACTGAATATGTCAAATATCAGGGCAATTTTCTATTTATTTTGCAAGTATATGGTGCGCCTCCTAGTTAATCCTTGCTGTAAGAATGGCATCCTCAGCTTCATCAGTTATTAAAGAGCAACAGAGAAAAATAGAGGGAGGTAGGAAAGGACCAGGAATAGTTTCTATGAGGCCTTCCCTTCTATAGTCTTAGAATAACAGCTGAATTATAAATGAACCTCACAAAGTCAGCTGGATTCAATTGCAAGTCCCACGCTGTGTAGTCTTTCTGGGTGAAGAAATATCTCCATTGAAGAGATTAGTAGACGAAGTCTGTATGTGATCACAGCAGCTGAGATGTGTGACTCTGGCCTGGTTTAAAGTGGATTAGCAAGAATTAAAAGAGGGAAAATTGTTTTGTGCAAAGCTCGCCATGCTTTTAGAAATATAAATGAAATTGCAATCCTATGAAGGAAAATCTGATTTCTATTAGTTCAATGTGGTGAAAATCCCCTTCTAAATGTTTAAACAGAAAAGAATTCTGGCCTGCCAATATTCTCATCGACCAATGATTGTTATGCATTTGAAAACCATTTCTTGGGATTGTTTTTATCAGCTTTGGATTCATCCAGAGAGATGTCAGTTTATGTGTTCTAAGAGGCAGTATGGCAAAAATAGATCACTAGGCCAAGAGTAATACATATGATTCTGCTTTTAATTCAGCGTCTAACTATCTAGGTGACTTTTAATTAATCATTTAACTTCCTTTAGCTTGCATACATACCCTAAAAATGTGAGGCATTTTTCAGGGCATCTCACAGCCCTGAAAACTTTGCAGGATACATCAATTTATATTCTGTATTGGAGAGAGCAGTAAGAACAATGGAGTAGTTTTATTCCTATTACTCATATTCTTGCCTGCTGCTTTTAATTGTTGTTGCTATCATATAATAAATACATTGACCAATATATTATAAAATTTTCCTCCCAATAACATTGACAACTAAGGATGATCTATAAAACACAGTGCATAATTTTATGATTACTGTTGTATTTCCCTTCTTCCATCAGCACAATATGTCATTCCATCTCAGCATGCAATAAGAGTGATTAGAAGTCATCAGGCCTCACTTCACTTCTCCTAAGGAGAAGAAGACAAAATCTATACCCATTGTTTAATGCTGACCCATGGGCTATAGATCCCCTTACAAGGTATTATGTCTTGGAATGTCAAGAGTTCAAACACAGAGAATTTTGTCTTTTTTTTTTTAAACTTTTCTATAGGCCTTCCATGTGTCATCATCTGGAACTTTCTTCTCTGTCAATCTTTACAAAAAGGAAGATACTTTTAGCAACCCATCAAAGTCATTAAGGCTATGAATAGGAGCCAGCCATCTGTTTTTATATTCTCCCTTTTTCTCCGTTGACTTTTGACAGGTGCTTAGAGAAATATTTGAGTGTCCTGATGTTTTTTTGTGTCTGAAAAATGAAGAAGTATATTGACACA
The DNA here is from genome assembly GCF_011064425.1 of Rattus rattus. Lineage (NCBI taxonomy): Eukaryota > Metazoa > Chordata > Mammalia > Rodentia > Muridae > Rattus > Rattus rattus. The sequence goes on from NC_046159.1 coordinate 44,447,148, forward strand.
TTGTTTAGACACTTTAGAAGAACATTATTTTTCCCAGTTTTTACATTGAGGATTTCAAAAGATAACATACCTTTTTAACTGGTATCATTTCACCAGTTGCATTCTACATAGAAGGCCAACCCTCAGTTAAAAAGAATTTTTGGTCTGGGGTTATAGCACAGTGGTGGACCTAAGTATATACAGCAGTCTTGCATTTGATTCCTGACATAATAAAGAGTAAAGGAAAATGTATCTCAAAGGACTGATCCTGGATTAAATAGAGGACATAAAATGATAGAAAACACAGTATACCAAACGAACTGCAACATTTTTAGAAAATTACCCTTTAGGACTTGATACAAAAATTTATACATTTGATATATTTACCAGGTATGAAGAAACTATTAAGACTCTACATCCAAATGACGGAAGAATGTATATCTGGGAAAGATTTTTAAAAAGAAGAAGGAAAAGATATATACCACACAAATTTTTTCTCAAGTAATCTTTTAATTCCAAAAACTCTTTGTTGATTTGATACAAGGTATGTATTTAAGGAGATTAATTAACAGAAAATGAAATATGATGTCTATAAATATAAACTGACAGTTTATACAGAGTCAAAAGTAACAAACCACAGGAAAATCTCAATTAGCTTTAGCAACCAATACATTAAGTTTAGTGATATAGTTCAGTGGTAGGCAGAGCAGGTAAATAGCATGAAGATCTGGACACAAACCCTAGAAAAGTAATATGCACTAATCTTACACTACACTTATAATAGAGTAAATACAAAAACAGAGCATCACAGTAAAGAAGAGCTGAATAAGTTACATGGTACTTATTCATGGTACTTATAAGTTACTTGGTACTACTGGTACTCTTAATATACTATAGACTCTGTACTACCCTATTTTTTGAGAGAATTTTTATGTAGTTCTAGATTTACAGACCTAAATTTTGAGGTTAACTTATAGGAATCTTATGCAATCCAGTAGGAAAGTCATAATAGTTTGCAAGATAAAGATTTCGTGGTGGAGGCTGGAAGATTTCTGGTGATTTAAATAATAGGGATTTCTATGCTTAAATCTCCTAGACCAATATGAGTCAGGTTCAAGATCTTCCTCATATTTATGAGAACGTAATGATATCTGGCTTGTAATAGGCTTGGGCACAAATTGTGTGCTTGTTTCTAATAACCACATGTATCTGATAAATTTTTAACATCCTTGGAAACATTGCAAGATACTAGTTAGTAACAATATTACCATTGTCCATATGGTTTCACCACATACAAAGAGAGAAGAGTTATTCATATTTTCTATGCTAGATAAGTCAATGAAATTTACTCTTTAGTGAAGAAGATACGCTAAACCATAAGAATGTAGAAATGTTTCAACACAAGAATGTTGGACTTCAATTCGTTCCACCAATGAGTACTTAAAAAAAGAAAGCACTTGCCTTAAAAAATTGTTATTTTATTTGTAAGTAGGTTTGCCTTACTGAGAAAACTATGATGATATAAAGACAAACACTTCCACATATCAGGAGGCAAGAAATAGCTGTGATGAAAGCAGACAGCAGAGAACACACGAAAAGACTTTTTGAAAAATGACTAGGGCTGGGGCTGGAGTGATGTTGCAGTATCTAAATTGCTTATTGAACAAGCATGATGACCTAAGTTTGAATCTTCAGCACACAAAAACAAATCCAAGTACGCTTTTAACTTCAGTGCTGGTGTAAGGAATGGGGGTGGAAAGAGAAGGATCATTGACCTTTACGGAACCAGTCAAGCCAAAAAATCCAAGGTCAAGGAAAGGAAAAAGACAGTTATAAAAGAAGACACCTGGTCTTCTCTGTCCATATACATCACTCATATTCATTCATGTATACACACACACACACACACACACACACACACACACATGCACACTACTGAATGGATTAAAAATTGACTAATGTTGATTAATGTCTTTCTATAGTGGAGGATGAAAGACATTTACATCTTTATAGTGTTAAGGAAAGTAACTAAGAATGGAATCTGTTGGAAGTAAATAGTAGCTGCCAAGATAGTAAAACTTCCAATCAAAGTGATTTGTGCCAATTTAATATTATGCTAAAATATTCAAATGTAGTCACCCTGTAGGCTAGCTCCAGATGGAGAGTACAGAACTAATAACACTTCTTCTCATATCCCATGTGATTTTCTCCAATAGTTACGAGATCCTAGAACAATTTTATTGAAGACCTAGGCTATTGGCCTGCAAATTCTATGCAAGATTATTTGATGTAAGTTACATCCTGTGGCATTTGATCAATATATATTGTAGCTTAAATCTTACTTAAGAGAAAGATAATGGAAAGGGACTTAAAAGGATGAATATTCCCCAAACCAGACCTTTCTAAACATATCATTTCACATTGGATTAATCTTATATCCACATCTTTTCAGGGTATGCATATTGAATCATCAATTTCTTCTGTTCCTAAGCTGTTAATTGGTATTTTATTCATGTCCACAATAAATCTCATAAGTGCTAGATTCTTATTTGTAGTCATTTTTAAATTAAAATGTAATTATATCTGTTTTCTTTTATTCCATTCCCTCCTTCCAGTCTTCCCAAGTACCCTTTCCATCCTCCCTCTAGAAATCATGTCTTCTTTTTTCTCTGATTTATTGTGTGTGCGCATGCATGTTTGTGTGTGTGTGTGTGTGTGCGTGTGTGTATCTAAATTATATAAATATAACATTCTCAGTCCATTTAGTGTTGCCCAACCAATTTTAGATTTATCTGTAGTGAAGATTATTTCATCTGCTTTTGTTATTACTTAGTTATATATAGTCCTTTTTCTAGGTTTGAGACTTTAAAGAATTTTTTATGCCTTCCATATGACTATGTCTATTGATGCTCTCTTTGTTCAGGTCTTGTTTAGGAAACTATATTGTAGAGATATCATGACTGAAGCTCCCCTGTCGATTCTAGGAAACACACTCTTGCAGTAAGTTTTATGGTCTTTTGGCTCTTACAATATTTATGCCCCTTTTCTGCAGTGTTCCCTCAGCCTTGGGTGGAGGAATGTATTACAGATGCACCTAATGAGCCTGAGTTTCCCAAGATTGGTTCTCTGAATTTATGTAAGTTTTCTCATGAAGCCCACATTCTTGATAGTTGCATGACTGAAAGTTATGGCAATTATACTTTCTTTTTATCAATCAGGTAAAACTAGAGTTCTGCAAGGGCTAAGGAGAGACTGGAGCTCTGATATCATCTTCATTAAAGACAGTAAAATGAATTCAATTAGTTATAAATAAAAGAATGAATTCTAACCAAAACAAGATCCTCTACCATGTGAACTTGTAAAACTACTTTAACTTCAAGTAGAAGGTTTTCTGTGTCTTCAGAAAGAAAATATCCAACTATATGTATATTCGTTGATATGATACAAGTATATGGGGTAAGTTCTCCTATAGTTCTGATCACTTGTGTGCTATGGGTGGAGAATGCCTCTGCAAACACTAAAGCCAGCAGACTGTGGATCCACGAGAGCCAAGAAGGAAGTCCAATTCAACGTTCCTCAGTAATTCGCTTTGGCTCATTGAGAGTCTGAGACTGGGTAGTTTGTTTTAGGTGTAGTTAAACACAGAGTAATATGGAAATAAAGTTTCCTGGTGATTATTGACTCATTCTACATGTATAACAATGTTTAAAACATTATTATAAAGTACAAGTGACAGTTTCTATAAAGATAAGTTCTATAGATTAACTGATAAAGTGGGCGCAAGACAAACAATGCTTGTGATAAAGGTCTCCCAGGAATATGTGCTATAAATTGGGATAAACCAAAGAGTCAGAGGGAGCTGTTTTGCTGGCCATTCAGATAAAGCAGAGGTGGCCAGACCATTAACCACTTCTGTTCCCACCCTTCTTGATGAAAAACAGGTTATACATTTCTCCCCTTGAAGAGACAATCCTACATGTTTAACATTCCTTGGTGCCATCTATGAACATAAGTACCTAGATGCTTCCTGCACTCACTACTCTGTTATTACATTTCCAGATTTCCCCCATAGTAATTCATTCATTCACCATAAGAATTTGAGGTACACATCATTATTTATGCTTACAGAGAACCTCAAGATGGACTATGCAACTGACCAGTGTTCTCTCAGCTGCGCTTCCAGTTTTACACCAGCTCGAAATACTAAAACATTCCTACTTATATAGTATCTCTCTTGAGAATTTGAAAAGAACTCCTGCATTCTACATAGACTAATTCTGGAATAGCACTCGCTTGCTTTCTCCATTTTGATTACCATTGTTTTCAAAATATAAAATGAAAGAAGAACAGTGTGCCATACATCAAGTGCTACAGACTAATTAAAATCAATATATGAGACATCACTTATAAGCAAAGGCTTTTGTTTGTTTACTTTCTCTCTCATTAGTACCGGCTCCACTGAGCTCCTGAACATGGTTCATTTTTGCTGCAAATTACAGCCCATGCCTATTTATAAAATCATTGTCTGAATCAAAAGGAAATACACATATTTCTCACAAATAACCAGGTTTGACTGAGAGCAGACTAAATAGGATATTATATCCCATATTATACTACTATATACTTTTCATCTGCCATATTTAAAGTCCAGCCTTGGCAGCTCAATCAATTGCAGATGAAGAATGTTGCAAAGCCAAAATATTGTAGTTACTTAGTATATGCTTGTAGGGGATTGAATAAAGTTGGGCCATGGAGTGGTATATTTAGGAGGTGTGGCCTTGCTGGAGGAAATGTGGCCTTGTTGGACGAAGTGTGTCATGGTGGGGTGGGCTTTGAAGCTCTGCTCATTATGGAAGTGTCAGTTTTTCCTGGCTGCAATCAGATCAAGATGTAACTTTATCTCAGATAGTCCAGTACTAGGGAATGGGGTATTGCTATGATACACCTAACCATACTTTTGCTTGGAAAAATGTTGATTTGGGGACTTTAGAAAGTGATAAAATGCCTTAAGTGGGGCTTAATGAGCCATGCTAGTAAGAATATGTAAGATATTCATGCCGAGGATGATTAGAAATGTGGTGGTCTGGCTAAAAACTTTTCAGAGATGAATTTTAGCATATGGCCCGGAGATGCATCTCATGATATTTTGATGAAGATGACTGCTTTTTGCCCTTGCCTTTGAAAAATCTGCCTGAGACTAAGGTGAAGAGATTCATCAAATTAATTGCATTAACAAAGAAAGTCTCACATCAATCAAGTTGAGAGTCTGTGCTGTGGTTTACTCTCGGGGAGAGTGTTTTGATCAAGTACAACATGCTTAGAAAGGAAAAATACAAAATGTATGGTTCAAAGAGTAAAGGAGCACCAGGAAGTAAAATGAAGCCAAATTCTGTGTTCAAGGATATTCAATGGAATTAAGGGAGTGCCCACTTAAGGGCAAGATCCAACCCAGCTAAATGTCTGCACTGCAGTTGTAAAGGGGGGGTGATATGATGTTAGGTGTTATTATGACCTGGTTATTGTTTAAATTTGGTCATAAAGAGATATGAATATGTCAAATTCATAAGTGATGGATTGGTGTAGATATTCCCAGTCATCAACTTGACTAAGATGCTCCAACATATAACAAGGACACACGCTCCACTATGTTCATAGCAGCCTTATTTATAATAGCCAGAAGCTGGAAAGAACCCAGATGTCCTTCAGCAGAGGAATGGAAAGAGAAAATGTTGTATCCTGAGCGAAGTGACAAAGTCACAAAGAACACGCATTTACTGATAAGTGGATATTAGCCCAAAAGCTCGGAATACACAAGATACAATTCACAGACCACATGTTGAATTTCAAGAAAAAGGAAGACCAAAGCATGGATGTTTCAGTCCTTCTTAGAAGGTGTAGCAAAATATTCAAGGGCGGGAATATGAAGACAAAGTGTGGAGCAGAGACTGAAGGAAAGACCATCCAGAGAATGCTACACCTGGAGATCCAGCTCATATATATACAGTCACCAAATCCAGACAGTATTGTGAATGCCAAGAAGTGCTTGCTGACAGGAGCCTGATATAGCTGTCTTTTGAGAAACTGTGCCAGAGTATGACAAATACAGAGGTGGATACTTGCAGTCAACCATTGGACTGAGAGTGGGGTCCCCAATGGAGGAGTTAGAGAAAGGACTGAAGGAGCTGGAAGAATCAAACGACTAGATCCCCCCCCCCAGAGTGCACAGGGACGAAACAACCAAACAAAAAGTACAAATGGAGGGACCCATGGTTCTAACTGCATATGTAGCAGAGGTTGTCCTTGTAGGGCATCAATGGGAGAAGAGGCCCTTGGTCCTAGGAAGTCTCAATGTCCCAGGGTAGGAAAATGCCAAGGCAGGGAGTTGGGAGTGGGTAGGTGGGTGTGGAATCATCCTCATAGAAGCAGGGAGGAGAGAGGATGGGATAGAAAGTTTCCAGAGGGGAAACCCTGAAAGAGGATAAATTTTGAAGTGTAAATAAATAAAATGTCCAATTAAAAACAATGAAAGAAAAGAAAAGCTTAGGTCTAGGCATGATGGCACACAGCTTTAATCCCAGGAGATAAAGGCAAGCATATCTCTGGGGTCAAGCCCATCCTGATCCAGAGCAAGTTCCAAGTAGAGAAAAGCTTACATTCAGGCAAGGTGGCAAATGCCTTTAATCCCAGAACTCAGGAGACAGAAGCATGCAGATCTCTTGAGTTCAAGGTCAGTTTACAAAGCAAGTTTCAGGATAGCCAAGCTTAGGCAGTGAAGGAGATGGCAAACAAATCTGGTGACAAACAAAGGTCCAGTAAACAGCATCACTTGTCAGCTTCAGCATGTGACTCTGGCTTTGGAATCAAGAATAGAAGGGACTGTTGTGACCATTGATATTGGCTAGTTGGAGAGAAGAATTAGCAGTGATTAAAAAGAGACCAGCATCTGTGAGGTGAAATCTTTTAGCAAGTGTTTTCTGAGAGCATACATATGCTGTGTTCGAGATAGCCAAGATTCAATCTTGTGCTGCAGTTAGACTTGGTAATGTGTAAGGATCATCCATGCAGTAATGGTTTTGAATGCATGAAGGGCTCATGAAGAACATGAGGTTTGGCACTGTTAGAAGCCAGAGAAGGCCATTCATGAGGGTACAGACCCAGTTACAGTTGATGGATCAGGATTAAGAGGTGATGCAAAGAAGTAGAGACTTTACCCCATAAATGGAGTCTAAGTAGGGCTATTGGTGAGGCTTAGGTGCAGTGAATGACTGCAGTAAATTGGAGCTGCCAGTACCATGGATGATCACCCAGAACAGTAGCAGTAGTGGAATGAATTCAACTACCACCTAAAGTGCTACAGAGGACAGAGCTGAAGAAGTGAGACAAAATGTTTAGAAGAGTCCAGAAGATCATGTGTAGATTCCAGACAATGGAACAAGAAGCTATAAAGTTGATGTTGCCTTGCATACTGTATGATGATAAATATGTCAGAGCTAAGGGCTATCTACTGAGGAAAGATGCTAACAGATAGTGGAACCAGTTGAAGAGAACAAAGTTTGTTGCTGCTGAATGCCAGACCTGTCCACAGCACTCAACAAGGATGAAAAAAATTAGAGATCTGAAGAGTGCTTTGACATCAGACACAGAGATGCAGAGTTTGGAGTTTGCTCAGCTGGCTTTGTATCTTGCATTGATTTAGCATTTCTTCACCATGACATTTTGGAATGGTAACGTATATTATGCGTGATGGTAGAGGCATGTGGCCTACTTTTTTATTTTTATTTCTTAAGGGATTCCAATTAAGGATTGAATGAAGCTCAATGAAGTGTCTTTGAACTTTGAACTTTTGACATAGTTGAGAGTGTTACAGACTATATAGGGCCTTTGAAGTTGGGCTAAATTTATTTTGCATTATGTTATGCCTAGGTATGGTGGCCATAGTCTTGTGTGTTTGAACAAGCCTATGCAGATCAAGTAATGTGGTGCTTTGAATATGCTTGGTCCATGTAGTGGCATTATTAAAAGGTGTGGCCTTGTTGGACTCGGTGTGGTCTTATTGGAGGAAGTGTGTTGTGACTGTGGGAGTGGGCTTCAAAGTTCTATCCAATGTGGAAGTGTCAGTTACTCCTGGCTCAAGTCAAATCAAAATGCAGAAATCTCAGTTCCTTCTCCAGCACCATTTCTGCCTGCACACTGCCATGCTTCTTGCTATGATGATAATGGATGAAACCTCTGAAACTATAAGCCAGCCCCACCTAAATTTTTGCCTTTGTAAGAGTTGTCTTGGTCATAGTGTCTCTTCATAGCAATGGAAACACTAGCTAATACAGAAGTAACTTAAAGAATACAGTTCTCTAGAGTCACAGAACTTATGGAATGTCTCTCTATATTTATCGTGATGACCTACAGTGTGCAGTCCAACTAAACCAACAATGTGCAGCTGTGGATGGGAAGTCCAAGAATCTAGTAGTTGTTCAGTCCCACAAGTCTAGTTGTTTCAGTTGATCGTCTGTAGAAGTAGCCTCTAAGAAATGTACTGGCAAGTAAATGCAAGCGGATGAGAAAGAGTGCATCTTCCTTCTTCCAATGTCCTTATGTAAACCCTACAGCAGAAGGGGGAATAGAGGCAAAGAAGAGAGACAAAGGCCAAAAGATAGACATATGTAGTAAAACATCAAGATATGGAGAGGAGGCATATGATATCAACTATTTCCTGACTTAAGGTAAATGCATCCCAGTGAGAGAAAAACTGCATTATAATAGGTTTGATTAAAGAAGTGATGGCAAAGGACATTTGTTGTTTGGAGAAAGAAAACAAAATTTTTGTGTGGTTTACGTCAGAGTGCATGAAAGTGAAGCATGAGATGAAAGTGTTAACTAAAGAACTCATTATGGGCAGACTCCCCAGAGTGACAAAGACATTGGTTTCATATGCAACTTAATTCTGAACCCATGGACATGGAATAATGCAAACTGCTGTAAAACTCCTTGCTACAGTCTTCAGGGAAGTGGCTTACCTTGGTATTTTGTTACTTGTTAGTCATTGGCTGCAGGTAATGGCTCTTTTTCCAGGAGAGCAACTCCCATTGTCCAAGAGACATCAAATGAATAAGAAATGGGTAAGTACAATATGGATTCCATGGTTTAGCCAAGGAAAATGAAGGGGTTGGGGTATGGCTAAAAGTATACAGGCAGGAACTAGAATTATTCAGGGTTTTCTAGGTAAAGAGCTCATTGAATTCAACTCCAGAGGGCCGACCTTCTATAATGAAGTAGCAGGAGCACTCAGGCCCATAATATATCCCTGTAGTAAGTCTCTACAACACATGCACATGCACACACATCATTAAGCTTTTATTAGAAGCTACATGACAAAAGAGAAAAACCTATGTCACTTCCTTCCTTACTATAAATTGTTTGAGGGAAGTTAGTCAGTGATAAGACTTTTTGTGCTGATGTTAAGGTGAGATACTAGTTCAAATGGCAAACCTGGTTATTTCTAGAAAACAGTATTTACAGTAAGGAAAAATGGACAGCTACCCTCTTTGTTTTGTTTCCTTCTAAGTAGAGAACTATCTAACTAGTCATCCTGTCCTGGGAATTATAACTATTTTTGCAATTTGCTTTCAGGAGTTCACGAAGCTTTTATTTTGCTCATTTAACTCATGGTGCTCAGCATATTTTTGCCTGTCAGCAAATATTATCAGCTATGTGGTAAAAGGCATACAAGGAACAAGAAATAACTTCATTTAAACTGTTTTTGTCACAGTGAGAGTCTAAGTAACATTATTCTTGATGTACAACCATACCAGAAATACACTTAAATAAAAATGAATAAGGTTTTGTTTATTAGTTACTTTAGCAATGTCTGTGACAAAATACCCATAGACTGCTTTTGAGAGAGGAAAGGGCTATTTTAGCTCATGTTTTCAGAGTGTTATGGTCTATTATGATAGGAATGGCAAGGCCATTAGTTTGCATCTGTGAGTGTAGGTCTGTGTAACAGAGGGTGTATATGGTAGAACACATTTTTAATGCCACTTCTGGGAAAGTGAAAGCACCTGAAGTTAAACTATGACCTCAACAAGTACATCCACACATGTAGACATACAGCTGTGGCACATACATGTGTGAGCAGGCATGCACGCACACACACACACACACACACACACACACACACAGAGACAGAGAGAGAGAGAGAGAGAGAGAGAGAGAGAGAGAGAGAGAGAGAGAGAGAGAGAGAGAGCCTGACAGACAGAAGGATCCATACACAAAAATCTGAGGAACCAAAGAAATAAGTACAGCAAAAAGATAGTAATGAAGTCAGGAAGAGCCTGATTTAGCTATTATAGACTATGACGGAAGTATGCCAATTCTTAGCATGATTAATCATCATGCATTAAACCCAGGGGACATCTTGACTTACTTCAATAGAAAATTAGAAGAAAATCAAAACAGAATTTTATTTCTTAACCTTAGATAAATTCATATGTTGTCTATATCTTCAGGGATATTGACTGTAGCTACTTCAACACTTTTATTTATTTGTTTAAAATTTTTGCTTTGCTTTGTTTTTTCTGAAATGTATTAGATCTCACTAAGTCTCCCCTTTCTCTTCTCCTCCTAGTTCCTGTCATCTTCTACCTCCCTTTCCATTCTCCATTTCCTTTCAGAGAGGAACAGTCCTCCCAGTTCTATCAACCAGACGTGGCATAACAATTTACAGTAAGCCTATACATAAACTTGTATATTAGGGCTGGACGAGCCAATTGGGTAGAACAAAGCTCCAAGGAACACACAAAAGAGTCGGAAACAGCCCCCTCTCCCACTGTTAAGAGTCTGACAAGGAACGTTAAGCTACACAGACATAACACATGTGAAGAAGACCTAGCCAGACCTCTGCAGGCTCCCTGTTTGTCAGTTCAGTCTCTATAAACTCCTATTAGCCCTGCTTACTAGATTTTGTGCCTGTGTTTTTGTTGTGTCATTGACCCTTTTGGCTCCTACAATTCTTCCTCCTCCTCTTCTGCAGGATTATCTGAGCTTTTGCTAATGTTTAGCTGTAAGTCATAGCATCTGCTCCAATACATTACTGAATGAAGCCTCTGATGACAACTGTGCTAGGCTCTTGTCTTAGAGTATAGCAGAATATCATTAGGAATTGTTTGTTGACTTGTTATTGTATTTTATTTTTTGCTTCTCATTTTGTTGTCATTGTTGTTGTTCCATTCTAGGTCTCTGGGGTATCCAGTCTCCAGCTCCTGACCATCCAGGCAGTGTCAGATGTGGGCTCCCACTCCTGTCATGAGTCTGATGTTGGACTAATCATTGTTTTGCCACAAGTTATGTGCCACCTTTATGCCAGCACATTTTTCAGGCAGGACAAATTGGGGTGGACAAATTAGTGGTGTCCCAGCCTTTCCACTAGAAGCTTTGCCTTCTTCTAGAAGATGGCCAGGTCAGGATCCCTATCTCCCACCACTAGGAGTCTCCACTAGTGTCACCCTCATAGATTCCAGGGATTTTCCATCACACTAGGTTTCTCCTCCCCTCAATGCCCAATTACAGTTGTTGTTGTTTGACTGGTTCTTTTTGTTGTCGTTTTTCCATTCATTGTGAGAAAATGTTTCCAGATGTGCCAGCAACCATTCTTTTTGTATTAACATAACACAAATCACATTATGTGCTAAGAATCAATAGTTTTCGCTTTCTAATAATAATTTGCATTTATTTTTAATGCAAGCAGCTATTAAGTGCTTCTTACTATTATGATTTACAAAAAGATTTTAATTTATTTTACAATGTTCCCAGGGATAAGAAATACTTTATCACTCAACAGGGTTGAGAGGCATCATCTTTTAGTGCTTCTGCTCATACAGTTTGGACTCCATTGGAGATTACATGGAACTATTAGTTTGTTTTTGTTGTAAAATTACTAATGAGGGTTTACTTTTTATATTTTATATTTTGAATGTAAAATTATAAATGTTATCTGGAGGGATCATATCAAAGTTTGTATAATGAGAACATTTAGAGACTTAAAGCATTTTCTGTGACTACGAAACTATTAATTCTATGAGAGAGAAAGAGAGAGAGAGAAAGAGAGAGAGAGAGAGAGAGGAGAAAGAAGAGAAAAATTGAGAAATGGGGTATAGGATATGAAACTAGAATGGAAACCTTGAGAACAATACAGAAAAAATTAAGGAAAGGAGGGGAAATTAACAAAATATGTTTGATCCATAATCTAATTGATCTATGTTGTACAAGGAGAGGGATGGAAGGGAAGAGGAGAGAAAAATACATTTTCAAATGATTTTTGAAAGTGTCATAGTGAAACCCAATATTTCGTATGCTAACTGAAGCTTATTTTTTAAAGGCTTTGTTCTGGTGTCTGGCATAGAAGTACTTATTTACTTTAGCTATTTTTTGGAGTTAACAAGTATCTATAAGACAATGAAAAATATAGCTTATAAATTTAACAGCAGAAGTATATGCATATATTAACACATTTAACACCTCAAGGATCATTTTATAATAGCGACAATGAAACCAAATCTAAATTATTCAAAATATTAAACAGAGTGAAACTATTCCTTTTTCCAGGAGCATGAACCTATACTGTATTGTAAAACATGTTTCTGAGTAGACTGACACATTCTGTACACAATGGATTTTGACTTATTTACGCATCATATAAAGACCATGCACTACCTAAATTCATATAATTTAAACTAGAACATTTAAAACATCAGAGATATACACAAAATGATCAGTCGGAAGAGTAATGTACAGTTCACTGGATTTTTATTTTATTTTATTTTATTTTATTGGTGTGACTATTCCTATTTGACTACTGTACCCACCTGAGATATCAAATGTCCCTAGCATCATCTATTTTTACCTAAAATTAATACTATGGCTATTATCGTCTTGAGTTGTTTGTATTTTTTAAATTTATATGAATGAACATGTAGTCTTTGTATCTGATTTTGCTCAGTATATGTCATGTTTTTGAGGTTCCTCTGGGTTTTTGTTGTTGTTATTGTTGCTTTGTTTGTTTGTTTTGGTACTGCATTTATTTTCATTGTGGATAATACTTCAAACTAATTGCATAAACACATCACAGTTTATTCTTTCTATTCCTCATATAAGTGTATGCTTTTCTCAATTTGTCATTCATGATAATGTTGTTTGAGCATTCTTAAACATATCTTCCTGTAGGAGGCATATGCATGGACTTCTGTTGTGTTTAAATATAAGAGTAGAAATGACCAAGTCAGACATCTTGGGGAATTCATAAATCAATTTTTCTATGTGTTTACTTTGAGTACATACTTTCTGAGAAATATATGTCAATTGAAATGGGAATTTGTCACATTCCATTTTACAGGTAAATAAACAATGACCTGTGTGTAAAGTGAATTCTTATTGAGCCTAGAAAATACTAGCCATAAAGACAGGAGTAAAAGCCAATTGAATGTCCACCATATACAGCCACTGTGTTTATGTTTCTTAGAGTAAATAAAGAGAAAAAACTCTGTCTGTCTGTCTGTCTTCTGTCTGTCTGTCTGTCTGTCTCTCTCTCTCTGTGTTGTATAAGGAATTTTAATTTTGAAAATATATTTAGGTATGTATATCATAAAGCTGTCCTAGCAGATTCTCAAAAATGGGGAAGTTAAGTTATTGACCAATTGATTAGAACATTCTGAGATGTTTCAGTATGACTCAGCAATCTGGTATGATTGCTGTTTTCAAATTTAACTACATAAAAAGATAGCATTTTGCTTTCACAGTTTAATCTAATCTCTCTCTCTCTCTCTCTCTCTCTCTCTCTCTCTCTCTCTCTCTCTCTCTGTCAAATATTTTCCAGCAGTTGGAAAGAAAGCCAAAGATTGGATCTAAAATGAAAATCACTGAGGCATTTGGAAATTCAAATCAATTGCAAAAGGGTAAGGTAAGCTGTTGAAATGAGTCCCACTTTTAAGCAATTCTGAAGTAGTATATGGCTGAATGTGCCCTTGTGATGTTTGTTAATGGGAACTGTGACTAAATATAACCCTACAAGTATGTGTCAAGATGTCATCCCAGGAGATGAGGTATGGCTAGATTGCTAGATCTAACCATTGGCCCTAGATAAGATGGGCCAATGGTTAGAACACTATTTGTGGAGACCTCAGTTCAGATCCCTTAGTGCCCACGTTAAAGTGCAGGCAGGCAGGGGATCCTGCCTATAATCTCAACCCTCCAGGGATTCCTTTAGGCATGTAGCTACATCAGGGAGTTCTGGGTTCAACTGGGAAACCCTGTCTCAATATCAATATATAATGTCTAGGTAGATTGACAACCTCATCCTATGCTAACCTCTAGTTTATGTAGACCCTTGTATATACATGCACACACACACACACACACACACACACACACACACACACGAACATGTATGCATACATGCATTCATACAACTCACAGATATAGAAATCATGCAGTAAATTGGGGGAACATGGATGATACTACATATAATATTTAGAAATATCATCTTATGAATTAATTCATATAAAAATATGCCATGCACCATTGGAAATATTTTCTTACCATTCCTGGATACACCTATTTATTTAATAACTACATAGAAACTTGTGTTGTATGATAAAGCAAAGTTAAAATAGAGAGCAGCCTTGAAATTTTCCTGAGAACAAAAAATAATTGGGCCATAAAAGTAGTCGTAACTGCTCTAAAACTCAAACACAAGCAAAAGTAGTTTGTGTCATTTCTGGTAAAGGCTTATGATAAAAAAAACAAAGCTTAAAACCATTAAGCATAACCAACTAATAAATAGAGTTGTCATCTTGTGACTGAAAAGTCACTAGACCTTTCCATTTCTTATCGGTCATAAAAATGATTTCCTCTGATGCTTTATTTTTTTGACTCTATGTCTTTTAATTTGTGAATTTTCTCTGAACCAGGTAAGTTCTTTAAACCACTGTTGTGGTTCAATTTTTCTTTTTTGTACTTATTGAAGAAAAATTTTAAAAAAAATTAGCTATTTGCTACATATACAGCAGTAAACAAGAGAGATATTAATGCTGAGACATACGAGCTAGGTGAATATCAATACAGTCACAGAGTAAGAAGGACAGAGATAAATTGATAAATTTTATTGCAAGATGTAAAAAATAAGGACTTAAAGGAGTTGGCTGTCCTCTCTGAAGACATTCTCTGAAAAATAAAAAAGGAAACTTAACTTAATCTCGAGAATAAAAAGATGACCATTCAAACATATTTTCTTTTATAATTTATTTTCTAAATATAATATGATGTTTTCAATTTTCTGATATTACAACCTACTCATTGCTCCCAGATCAAAGCCTCTTCGGTAAGGTTATTCTTTCCTGTGGACTGCTATTATTGGATGCATTTGTGAGTATTTATAAAAAAAAAAAAAAAGCAGAACAAAAAACAAACAAAAAAGACCAAAAACACTGAGGAGGATGTGAGAGAAGATTTAAAGAACAAGCTGCAAGCCATTGTGGCTCATTATTCTTTCCTTACCCTGATCTCTGTTTGTTCTCTAAAATTTTCCAATTCCTGAAGCATGAACCTAAAAGTGGCTTAATGTTAAATTAGATACAACTGCAGTAACAGTTAACAAAAATTAAATAACTGTGCTAGAAGTAGGTGTGCTTAAAAGTAAAACAAACAAATAAAAATTTATCCTTTGAATTGCATTGGTCACTCTTTCATTACTGTAACAGAAAACCTAGAATAGGTCAACTTATAACTTAAAAATACTCATTTTAGCATATACTCTAGAGGTTTCCATCCATGATGGACTGGACCCAGGCAAAACAACTGATAAAATATAAAATGACATAAGACTTGGCGTTCTGGTTTGAATAAGAATGACCTCCAAAGGTTCACAGCTTTGAATGTTTAGTTACTCAAACACTCACGCATTCAAAATGGTACTAGTTGACAGGATAAGGAGGTGTGGTCTTGTTGGGATTGATGCATACTTCATGGAGAAAGTATGTCATTGGGGGTTGACTTTAAGGATTCAGAAGCCTAAGGCAGGCTCTGAGGTTTACTCCTTTCCTGTTGCCAGAGGATCTGAGTATAGAACTTGCAGCTACCATGTTGGCCTATATGTTACCAAGCCTCCTGTCGTGAGGATAATGGATTAAACTTCTAAAAGTATAAGCAAGTTTCCCCCAATTAAATGCTTTCTTTCATATAAGAGCCTTTGTGGTCATAAAGTGTTGTTACAGAAATGGAGCACTGACTAAGACAGAAGTTGGCACCAAGGAACAGGGTATTGCAATGGCGGGCCTGACCATGCAGCTTGTAAGTGGAATGTGGACTTTGAGACTTTGACTTAGGAGATCACTAGAAGGCTCTCGGTAGGTTGTAGTGGACCAAACTAATAAGATCATTGAAGACAGTGGTACTGAGAGCAAGAGAGAGTGTGAAATCATGGATCAATAGGTTTCAGAGCAGGAAAAAATTAGTAAGTATCTCAGCATCCATCCTTATGATATTTGGGTAAAAGATGTGACTGCTTTCTGCCATTGTTCAAAAAATCTGCCTGAAGCAAATTTATGAATTTTAGATTGACAACAGTGGAAGAGGAGATTCTAAGACAGCCAAGTATTGACTATATCGCTTGGTTATTAGTGAACACTTATGCAGATGTATAGTGAAAAGCAAACTGAGCAAGTAAAAATACAAACTATGGAGTTTGTGAAGGAAAGGAGTATCAGGAAGTGTAATGGGGCTAAGTCTAGTGCCAAAGCAGTAAAACGTCTGAAGAAAAGTTGTATGCTAATGCAATTAAGGAGGTGATGGATTTGGGACAAGAATCTACCCAAATAATATTCCAACTGTGAAAAGCAGTTAAAGAAAAGCCCGGGCAGTATAGGAAATGCTCAAAAACTGAAATCTGATGCAGAGAGCCTTTTTTCTCACCAACAAGCAGTCAAACAAGTCGGGTGTTATGAAGTATTCCACCTTAACTAAGGAAAGCTGCAGAGGCCAGGTATGTGTCAGAGGTGTCCCTCAGTGCAGATCCAGAGAAGCCTTTTTATGAAGTTATCAAGATGAATTCTGGATTGCCTTGGAACACTCAAGGTTTAGACATGTTAGAGCTGAGGGATACCTGCTGAGGAAAGCTTCCACTAGGCAGAGGAAGCAGCCAAAGAGAGGGAAGAGTGTTGCAGTCAACAAAGCTGAAAGGAGTTGGAGATCTGAAAAGTGCTTTATAGCAAACATAGGGATGCAGAGTTTGAAGTTTTCCCTAACAGTTTTAGGTCATGCTTTGGTCCAATATTTCCTCACTATGCCTCCTTTCTGCCCTTCTGTAATGGTAATGTATGTTCTATGCCATTGTGTATTAGAAGTATGTGATATGTAATGTTAATTTTATGAGTGTTACAACTAAAAGATTGCTTTAATGCTCCTAAAAATAATTTTGAATTTGGACTTTAAAACAGTGTAGAGACTGTGATGGACTTTTGGGACTTTTATAGTTTTATGAATGATTTTTTTTTGTATTATGATACAGCTGCAAACCAATGGGGACCAGAGAATAAAATGCAGTGGTTTGAAAACGAATGGCTCCCATAGGCTCATTTATATGAATGCTTGGTCACTTAAGTGGGATTTTTTCTTTTTCTTTTCTAATTGATATGATATGTTTAATATATATTGTGTTTCTATTGGATATTTTAAGTATTTACATTTCAAGTGTTATCCCCTTTTCCAGTTCCCTTCTCACTCATTTCCCCTCGCCCTTCTTCTATGAAGATGCTCCCCCTCCTATCCACCCACTCCCATCTCACTGCCCTGGCATTCCCCTATACTGGGGTACCAAGCCTTCACAGGACCAAGGGCTTCTCCTCCTATTGATGCCAGACAATGCCATCCTCTGCTACATATGCAGATGGAGCCCTGGGTCCCTCCATGTGTACTCTTTGATTGGTCATTTAGTCCCTGGGAGGTATGGTGAAGTCTGGTTGGTTGATATTGTTATTCTTCCTATGGAGTTGCAAAACCTATCAGCTCCTTCAGTCCTTTCTCTAACTCCTCCATCGGAGTCCCCATGCTCAGTCATATGGTTAGCTGCAAGCATCCGCATCTTTATTAGCCAGGTTCTGGCAAAACCTCTCAGGAAATATCTGTATCAGGCTCCTGTCATCAAGCACTTCTTGGACTCAGCATTAGTGACTTGGTTTGGTGGCTGCATTTGGGATGGATCCCAAGGCGGGCAGTCTCTGGGTGGCCTTTCCTTCAGTCTGTACTCCACTCTTTGGCCCTGTATTTTCTTTAGACAGGAGCAATTTGTAGTTAAAATTTTAAGAAAAGTGGGTAGCTCTATCCTCAACCAGGGGCCTTGTGTAACCTCTGGATATGGTCTCTACAGGTTCTCCGTCCCCATTGCTGGGTGTTTCAGATAATCTCATTCCTGTTGAGTCCTGGGAGTTTCTTGCTTTCTGGCATCTGGGACTTGCTGGTGGCTGTCCCCAGTTCCCCATCCCTCATTGCTACACACCTCTGTACAAATTCCTGACCCTATGTATATCATCCCCATCTCCTCTCATATCTGATCCTGCCTCCCTTTCCCCTTCCTACCAAGTCCCTCCCACCCTCTATCTCCTGTGAGTATTTTGACCACGCAATATCAACCAACCAGATCCCCCAGAGCTTCCAGGGACTAAATCACCAACGAAAGAGTAGCCCATGGCTCCAGCAGCATGTGTAAGAGAAAATGGCCTTGTTGGGCATCAGTGGGAGGAAAGGTCCTTGGTCCTGGAAAGGATCCATACCCCTTGTAGGGAAATGCCAGGGCGGTGAGGCAGGAGTAGGTTGCGAGAGCACCCTCATAGAAGCAGGGAGGAAGGATGGGATAGGGAGTTTCTAGAGAGGAAACCTGGAAAGGGGATAATGTTTGAAATGTAAAAAAATAAAATATTGAATTAAAAAGGAAGAGTAGGTGTGACCTTGTGTGGGAAAGTATGTTACCAGGGATAGGCTTTTTGGCTTCAGAAGCCAAACCAAACTCAGAAAGTGGTGAGCTTGCTTCCCGATTCCTGTGGGTCTGGATGTAGAACTCTTGGCCACCATGCCAGCCTGCATGTCTTTCTGCTCACTGCAGTGAGGAAAATAGGCTAAAGTTCTAATACTGTAAGCCAGCCCTAATTAAATGTTCTTCTTTGTAAGAGTTGTTATGGTCATGTTATTTCTTCAAATCAATAGACCACTGCCTATGTCACATGGCCGGGGCCAAAGGCAAGGCTAAAAATAAGCATCCTACAATTCTCTTTGAGGTCATACAAATGACAAGACCATCTACTAGCTCCTACATTTTTAAGTTTCTATCACCTCCTAGTAACACTACACACAGTGGCCAAATCTTTCATAGAAGCCCCTTTGGGGAAACATTCCAGATCCAAACTATAGCAACTATAGAGCTGTATATCCTTATGCAGATCTGAATCAGTACAGTTTCCTAGGATGTTCCCCCAAAATATGTGATCTCTTAAGATGTATAGAGAACTACCCAGAGGGAGCGATTAAGTTTGGGGAAAGAAAATGACTGTGGACAAGAATACCGGGGCATCAAAAGTTTCATATGACCCTACCTCATACCCATAAAGTGATTGACACTTACATGTTGGTCAGCTGATATATGTTTAATAAGAACAGATCCTTAAAAAGTGTTGAAAAGAATCTACAAACAAGCATTATCATTGATTCACTGTAACCATTACTTAATGGACCCACATATTTCAAAATTTTGATGAAAGAAAATAAAATCATTATTTGAAGGGGAAATAAAAGAATTGTAATAATAAGATCCAGATATGACTGCCTTAACTTTCTCAAACAAATATAAAGAAAGAAAAGAGAGAGAGAGAGAGAGAGAGAGAGAGAAAGAAAGAAAGAAAGAAAGAAAGAAAGAAAGAAAGAAAGAAAGAAGGAAAGGAAGGAAGGAAGGAAGAAAGGAAGGAAGGAATGAAGGAAGGAAGGAAGGAAGGAAGAAACAAAGCAAGCAAGCAACTGTCTCTTACATAGAGAAGGTTAGGACCTGGGACATGCAGAAAATTTAATGGAGATCTATAGCCTATCTGCTTTCCACTGAATACCATTATACTATGCATCACCTTCCTCCATGAAATTTGCATGTTTTCAACCCAACAATTTCAGGTGCCCTTGGGGAATCACTGTACCCTCCATCATCTTTGGGACCAAACTTTCCTGGATAACCTTAAACATAGCCTTTGCATTTCACTTTGCCATTTTCTTTTCAAGATACAGTAAGATATCATGTTATTATGAACAGAGCTGTGATTAAGATTTTAAAACATTATGTTTATCCAAACTTCATTTGCAAATATGCAATGTCTTACTTCTACAATATATATAGATGGCCAAACTACACAAATATTCTATGAAAATGAATATCTTATATTCATTGCTAGCAGAAATGAGAAAATCCTGGCTACTTCTGCTTGCTGGTCTTCTGTAAGAAAATAAAATGGCTACAATGTAGATTTACTCTGCTCTTCGTGATTCATCTCCAACCATATTAAAAAATATGTACGTAATCTAACAAGATTTCTGCCAAATGAGACCTAGTCAAGTCTTTGAAGTAAAACCAGTTTCATACAAGATGTCTGCTGTGTTTGTTACACAATATTCAGAGGCATGGTACATAAGCTAGATAAGAAAATATGAAATTGTTTATCATTGAAAATTGATTTACTGAAATATTTTGAACCAATTTATTCCCCAGGAAATATAGACAATATGTTTTCTCCCTCTAACCTCAAGCTATAAAAAGTTTATCTGGAGAAACAAAACAGAAATGTTATCATGTTCACATGAGCCCTTAAGCAACATCCTTTCTTTAAATGATTTACCCGAGTTGGATTTAATTAAGTTTAGAGTAGTGAACTTAGACACAAAAGGAAGAATGCAAATCAAATTATTGTCTAGACCAAGGCATCATAATATTTCCCCTTACAGCTGTATCCTGCTTTCAATGCTTTCAAGAAAAGATTTACCTAAATCAAATTTCTGATAATCAATCACACTGTAAAATGCGCAGAGTGACTTTGTTATTTCAAAGACTGTCCCGGAGTGACTTGCAAGAATAATAATCCTTGGTGACATCACAATCTTCAACTGCCATCATTGCTGTAAAAATCTGCCTTTATACTTGACAAATCTGCCTAAAGAGATGTCCACTCAGAAATGTTCAAAAGAATGTTAAGATTATCAAGAGGGTTGTTTATCTACCCCATCTCCATTCACCATTATATGTTAGTGACCTAATCAAATACTCTAGATAATCAACTTAAGAGAGAAAAGGTCCATTATATCATACTTCGGAGATTTTAATCTATATTTCAGAAAGATGTTTAATTTTGTCTCTGGTGGGGTGGTTATCAAATGACTGCAGCGTATGATGTAACAAACTCTTGTATCAAGTGGTTATAATGGCAGGAGTAGGCAGGGAATGGCAGTAGAGACCAATGTCCCCAAATATATGCATTCAATGATAGGAAGATCCCATTAGGCATCTCTTATTCAACTTTGCATTACTGTCAAATCATATCAAGCCAAAACTAAAGTCTTAATCAAATGTAAATATTTGGGGGATTTCCCAAACTAAAGCACTCCACTTTCTTTAACCATGCAAAGCCCATGAGGATCACAGCTCCAGATAAAAGAGTTGATTTTTTAATTCATAAAACACTGAAAGGAACATGGTAAAACTTAAAAGTTATGTGACTTTGGGGAGAATTTCCAGAGGCAAGGCCTTGCTGAGGGTTGAATATTCTCAGAAAGTTGGGATAATTTTGATTTTGTTTGGGGATATTTTTCTTATTCTTTTAAGTAATTTTTAAATTATTTTTAAGTGTATATGTGTTTTGTCTGCATGTTTATCTGTGTACAACATATGTGCAGTGCTCCCGGAAGGCCATAAGATCCAATAGAACTGAACTACTTTTAGTTGTTAGCTGTCATGTGGGTACTAGGCACTGGGACCCAAGGCTTCTACTAGAGCATCAAGAGCTCTCATCTACCACTGAGCCACCACTCTTCTCATCTAGAGATGAGAAGGCTAGGTCTAAAGCTGTGATGCGCAGGGAAGTAGCAGACACACACACTGGACAGGAAAGTGGCGTTTGCATAGAATTATGTATGGTGTTTGCATGGTCTTGCCATTGTCTTGCTTTGCCATGAGCACACAATGAGGAGGTGCTGTAAAAAGGCCTAAGTCCATGATAGGAATATCATTTCTGACAGAGACCGTAACCAGCAGAAACAATGCCAAGTTTTTTTCTGGGGGATCATACCAGGCCAGCTGCTGGATGCTAGTGACAAATTTTCTCTTTCTCACCTTAAATGTGTGAAATCTTCTGATTAGCATTTCACTAAAACATTTGCTAAAACAATTAATTCTGTGGAAAGTATGAAAATACATACTATCAGATTCATTCTTATATATTCATGTTATTTTTTTACAGACAGGATCTTACTATGTGTCTCTGGATGTCTGGAATTTGCACAGCTCTACCCATCTCTGCTTCCAACAAAAACACACTATCATTTTTAAAGCATAAAGTTTGCAAGTTTGTGTGCTTAGTTTATTTGAGCAGGACTCTCAATATGACCCCCTGCTGTTTTTATGCATTGATGCAATGCGTTTTCATCCATCTTACTCCTGAATGTCTCATTAATTCTGCATTTTCCAAGACATTCTCACTTCACAAATCCATCTTCTGACGTGCAGAGACCCTAATTTCTCAAGTTGGAAGTTGTGAATTACTATCACTCTAATTATAAATCCCTTCATTCCAAGGCACCTTAATTCATAAATCATCAAAAAAAATTATATCCTTACTTCTTGTAAGGTATATATTTTGTCACATTCTAAGCAACTTGATTTTGGTATGATTAATATCATGTTATTTATCTAATAATTATTAACATTTATTGAGTAGTATGATACATGTCCTATGCTAAACTCTAATAAAGGGTTTGAATCTATCCTTTCCCTCTATTGTCAGTGATTGCAGTTGGGCTTAGAGACACTCTGATAGCTTTAAGTCTCAAAAGAGATGCAAGAATAGTGGAAATGAACACAGAAAATTTTCTAAGCCCAGTTCTTGAAACATTATAATACTCTGGGTCATATACCCTGGGGAACATGCAAAATTATAATATATCATTTACTTATTTACTTTCCTAATACTTCACTCAAATTGCTTTATGCTCTTTTTTAATAAAATTTACTCGCCTGAAACTATGATAAAAATAAGAATTGCTGTAGAAGCATGAGTGTTGTCCTTGTACAGGGGCTATTGCTAATTGCTAATCTTCTCTGTGTTGCTGCAAATAAAAGTATATGTGCTGTCAATGCAAACATTTTTATGCCTAAATTCCTGTATTATACATTTCTATATGCAAAACTATTATGTATCAGACACCATAGACTGCAAGAGCTCAGAGAAAAGATGAGGTTTGTTTGAAGGAGAGTACATTAAAATGCCTTCTTAGAAAGAGAACGAGAGAGACATTGAAGGTTTGAATAATTCTGAACCCTCTAGGTCAAAATCCACACTTGCCGGTCAAATATAAAAGATTAACTGAATTAATCATAAAAGGGGATATTTTGTATTGAGGATAAGGCTGATGAATTACTGCATCCAAAATCAATGTAGAAAATAAAAATAATATAAAACCACATGAGCACAATAGCCAAGAACTTAAAAGAATTGTCAAAAGAACCAACCTAAGAACCTGTGTAATGTGAGAAGAATTGCAGTAAATACTGGAGGCATAGATGGCATAGTCAGTAAAACTGAAGCAGGAACTGTTCTAAAACCTAGAGGAGAAAATAGAAATTGATGCAGAAGAGAACCTCAAATAGATAGGAATACAGAAGATGCTCTCCATAATACATTATAGTGAAGATGTTAAGTACACAAATTAATAGTAAAAGCTGTAAAGACAAAATATCAATTTACCTGCAAAGGGAGAATAATATCAGATCAGTCATCAATAACTCTAACGGTTAATAAAGACAGTCTGTATAACCAAAGCAAAGAAAAGATGAATTTCCATCAGAGAACTGGCTGAACAATAGACAGGAGGGAGTTTACTGTATTCAAAACACTGACCCAGAAAAACCCTGAAACTTTAGAGGAGACAGTTTATTTTAAAAAATGAACAAACAAACAAACAAACAACCTTACTTTTACTTCAATCAGCCATAAGCCAGAAGACAACCAACAAAATTACAGAAAGTAGTAAAGCATCTCTCAACAACAACCCTGAAACAAATGGTATCAATCCTTCACTCATGAGACACAGGCTGGCTGGCTGGATTAAATATACATCAGACTTTCTATTATCCCAAGAACATACTCTACTGGTAAAGGCATCCACGGACTGAGAGTCAGAGTACGGAAAACAAGTGAAGAAAGGGAAATACTCTGGGGTTATCTTTTACAGCGATAATGGGTTATTTCAAATCCCCACTCTAATCTCTAGTTAAGTCATCCAAATGAAAAACCAACAAAGAAATCTCTAAGCTTTGCATCACTTTCTTGAGGATGAATTTTGTATTGCATATACCTTCCCCTTAGAATAATACCTAAGGGGTGATCTCTACTGGCATAGCCATAACTAGTGTGAACAGCAAAAGTCATAAAATCAGAACAGCTTCTTGACAAAGTTCCAACAAATGTGGGCCAAATGATGCATTAAATTTTATGTGTTCTTCCTTGCTTTTTCTTGATCCCCAGGTGTTGCATGCTCATGGGCCTTTAATAGTTGTACACCTTGGGGATATTAGATTGACAGAAAGTTTCTCATGAATCATTTGCACCTTCTCCCAGGAATATGCTTCTAAGATTCCCCCACAACTGTCCTGAGTAGATTATCCCTCCCACTCTTAGGGAGATAACCTTTTCTGGCCTATTTGCAGGTCTTCCTTATGCCCTGGAGGTTATTACTCAAATAAAGACACTTGAGATCCCCTGATGAGGGACTGACTCCAAGAAACTTGCAAATCTGCCTCTGTACTTACTCAGAAGCAAGATAATCAGAACAAAGTAAACTTAAAAGGATAAAGATTCAGTGGGCTGTAAGAGATGGGGGCAGGTCAGATTAAAAGCGTCTTCTTACTATACACTCAGGCAATTACTTGGCATATAAGATTGGAAGCCACCCAGGGTATGTTCCTCCTGGAAGAGAAACATAACCAAAGTTATTTAGGCTGGAGTTATCTTTGCTCTACACAGAGGATTATACTGATGGATAAACAATAGGGTGAATAAATGATAAAAGAATGAAGTATTAAGACCTCTTTCCTTAGAAATGTTAGCTCATGATGGGCCACTGTGGTATTTTACTACCAATGAACAAAATAATACCAAGATTAGACATAGAAATAAATTCTAAAAATATATAAACACTGTATTATGGCAGAAATTGAATAATAATTGTAGCTTATTTGGTTTGAAAATTTTTCTTGGGCCTAATAACAATTAGAATTTTGACCATTGAAAGTTGATATCACACTGCTTGAGACATGGCAATCTGTCCAGACTGGCTTGGGGATTTTATTTCTGTCTATTGTCCTTGAAACCATAATATTATTAAGTATTTGGGTTATTGGGTTCCTGAAGCAAAATTATTCTAAAAGGTAACTGTTGTATCATGTTTTCTCAACTATGAGTAAACTTATGACCATGAAGAAGTTAAACCCATATCTGGAGACAAAAATTATATGATCTATGTTTTCAAACAATATCTATCTATCCCTGTATACTGAGTTCTGTATGAACTAAAAAACACTCAGACTACCAGTCAATCAGGCATCAAGATTCCCCCAACCCTTGTGTCTGACTCACTCCTCCCTTGCCTACCCTTTATCATCTCTGAGGGTCCTGACCATCTTTGGGACTGTCCTTCTGCAACCTATACCAACTTAATTTCCCTAGTATTATATCTTGTGTATTGTTTTTAAGTTAGTTAAAAAACAAACATTGACATGATCCTTTTATAATAATGCACAGAGCTCTTGCAGAATTACTCATGCAGATTAATAAATATGTTGAGACAATATCTCCCAAACTTCATCAGAGAATCAGACAAATTGGGACTCTAGATGTATCTAGAGCAGAAATTTGATATGTGTGTGTGAGTGTGTGTGTATAGTGAATATGTGAAGGTGGGAAGACAACTTTCAAAGTCAATTCACCATTGAGATGTATCTCTGCCCCTTTATTGGCTTTAAAAATATGCATTTCTATTAGTTTTATTGGATATGTTTTATTTACATTTCAAATGTTATCTCCTTTTTTCCCTGTCCATAAACCCCCAATACCTTCTATTTCCCCTTTTGTCTTTGAGGGTGTCCCTCTACCCATCCACCAACCTTGATCTGCCTCCCAGGTTTGACATTGCCTTTCACTGGGGAAACTAGCTTTGGCAGAATCAAAGGCTTCTCCTCCCATTGGTCCTCAACAAGGACATCCTCTGTTACATATGCAGCTAGAGCCCTGGGTCTGTCCTTGTGACTCTTTGGATGGTGGTTTAATCCCTAGGAGCTCTGGTTGGTTGCTATCATTGTTCTTATAGGTTTGCAAACCCCTTCAGCTCCTTCAATCCTTTCTCTAACTCCTCCAATGGGAACCCTATTCCCAGTTCAGTGGTTGACTGCAAGCATCTGCCCCTCTATTTGTCAGGCTCCGGCAGAGTCTCTCAGGAGACAGCTGTATCAGGCTCCTGTCAGCTTCTTGGCTTCCGCAATAGTGTCTGAGTTTAGGATTGAGAATTCATCTTGGTGGATTTTTCCTTTGATGAATATGAAATGTTCTTCCTTTTCTTTTTTGATAACTTTTGGTTGAAAGTCGATTTTATTTGATATTAGAATGGCTATTCCAGTGTGTTTCTTTAGACCATTTTCTTGGAAAGTTGTTTTCCAGTCTTTTACTCTGAGGTAATGTCTGTCTTTGTCACTGAGGTGCGTTTCCTGGAAACAGCAAAATGCTGGGTCCTGTTTAAGTATCCAGTCTGTTAGTTTATGTCTTTTTATTGGCGAATTGAGTTCATTGATGTTAAGAGATATTAAAGTATAATAATTGTTGTTTCCTGTTATTTTTGTTGTTAGAGGTAGAATTATGTTTCTGAGATCTTCTTCAAGTGTTTCTTCAGAGACTTGACGTTCTTGTCATACAGATCTTTTACTTCCTTTATTAGAGTCACACTGAGTTATTTTATATTACTTGTGACTAGTGTGCAGGGTGTTGTTTCCCTAATTTCTTTCTCAGCCCATTTATCCTTTGAGTAGAGGAAGGCTATTAATTGGTTTGAGCTAATTTTATATACAGCCACTTTGCTGAAGTTGTTTATCAGGTTTAGGAGTTCTATGATGGAATTTTTGGGGTCACTTAAGTATACTATTATATGTTCTGAAAATAGTGAAATTTTGACTTCTTCCTTTCCAATTTTTATCCCTTTGACCTTCTTTTGTTTTCTGATTGCTCTGGCTAGGACTTCGAGTACTATATTGAATAGGTCTAGTCTCTGATTTTAATGGGATTGCTTCAAGATTCTCTCCATTTAGTTTGATGTTTGCTACTGATTTGCTGTATATTGCTTTTACTTTGTTTAGGTATGGCCTTGAAATCCTGATCTTTCCAAGATTTTAAATATAAAGAGGTGTTGAATTTTGTTAAATGCTTTCTCAGCATCTAATGAGATGACCATGTCATTTTTTCTTTGATTTTTGTTTATATAGTGGAGTACATTGATGGATTTCCATATATTAAACCATCCCTACATCTCTGAGATGAAGCTTACTTGATCATGATGGATGATCATTTTGATGTGTTCTTGGATTCGGTTTGCAAGAATTTTATTGAGTATTTTTGCATCGATATTCATAAGGGAAACTGGTCTGAATTTCTCTTTCTTTGTTGGGTCTTTGTGTGAAAACAGCAAGTTTTAATAATTTCTATTTTAGTTTTAGCTAACCTGGTTTAAAAAAAATCACTGGGTCACTGCAGTTAATGTTTCTTTATTATTTTCTGTCTTAAAAACAGGTTACCTCTGTACTACCTGAGCTGGCCTTAGTTCTGAGTACTCTTGTCAGACTCTCATAAGTACATGAATGACACACATGAACAACCATGCTCAGCTATCCTCCAAGGCTGCACATTTGGATCTAGCAAGGCTTTGTCACTTAATAATTCTGTATTAGTCACCTGTTTTTGCTGAATCTAGATACCTAGTTCATTTACTGGGCTGTATTAGTGTATAATTAGACTGATATAAAATAATTATAGCTGAAAAATTAATGAAAAGGAGAAATGTATTTGTTCATATTCTGGAGGCCATGATGCTTAGCATGAAGTTATGGGCAGATGTGCAATGTAGCAAGGTCTGGTTTCTCTACTTGTATTACCATAATGGGAATTAATTTTTCAAATAAGTTTTGGAAAGACATAACATTCCAAGAACACATAGAATCTTATATTTTCCTTTGTCCTGGGTTTCAAAATACTAGAGAATTAAAATCCAAGCAGAATGAACAGAATAAAATTTTGACGCCTGTTCTGGAACAGCACTGAAGTGTATCTTCAAATAAATAGCACCAATGTCTTCATTTGTCTCACTAAAATTAAATAACAAAATGTTTCTGCATTTTCTGCTTCCCCACTTTGTTTGACTTTGCTTTTAACTTTTTAGTGAATTTAATCAACAAGTTCTTAGGGCCTGTTGTTGGGAGTTAGTCAGATATAACATCTAACTCTTTGTATATGATGTACATATACACTAGTCCATTTATTCTCTGTCATCAGTGCAGGGGAGAATGGGAGATGCAGTGTCTGTTCTTGTAAAAATGTATGTGTAACACACAGGCAGTTAAGCTATATAGACACTCACACCATATAGACTGTGTTGAAAGCCATGGTACAAGTGTGCTTAGAATTATTGAATGTAGAGATGTTTAATCTTTAACCTACATGGATAGGACTTTAAGCATTTGAAATGATAAGTTAATTCTCCAGATCTGTTAGATTTCAAGGTTATATTTATGTTTGTTATTTCTAAAAAAAAATGTCAGCAATGTGGTGAGATTTCATGCACATCTTTGCCCTCTATTCAGGAATTTCATCTGGCTTGAACTTGCACATGTCTTATGCATTCTAGCACAATCTCTGTGAGAACATCTATGTGTAATCAGCCTCTTGTGCCGGGGAAAACTGTTTCTGTGTTATCTACTACCTCTGACTCTTACATATTTTTCTGTTCTTCCATGAAGATCTTAGTGCTTGATGTATGGGATATGATATTATGACATATTTATGACACTTAGTTATTTTGCTATTGTTCTGATAAAGCACTATGATTAAAGCAATTCATAAAAGAAAGCAGTTAATTTGAGGCTTACAGTTTCAGAGGGTTAGGGTCCAAGACCATTATGACAGGAGGTATGGTATCAGGCTGAGAGGAATGGTGCTGGGGAGCTTATAACTTGATCTACAGGTACTAGTAGCACCAAGATTGGATATGGTGGAAGTCTTCTGAAAACTCACAGACATATCTATATTGACACACCTCTTCCAACAACACCAAGCCTTCTCTCTAACCATTCGCAAATAATTCTTCCAACTAGGGACCATGTATACAAACACAAAATCCTCCAAGGGACTGTTCTTATTAAAACCAACACAAGGCTTACACTCCAGAGTCTACCAATTGACCAGTGAAGATTTTCTGTGTTAATCACCACCTTTTTAAAGGAGATAAGAGAAAGTCCTTTGATGAGGATTGGCATATGCTCTGATCTATAGGTATAGCAATAATTCATTGAGAATTGTTTTGTTGCCATACTCTCTTAGTAGAATAATAATATTGGGTTATCCCTAAGGACCTATGACCAGCTAAGCACAGACCCTTGATCACCTCCTCCAGTGTCCTCCTAGTGCCAGGCATAGGTTTCATCTCACTAAGTGGATATTATATCTAAGCAAAAGGTGGTTGATTAATCCAACAGTATTTATAAATCTATTGTATCACTGGGTATACATTGTCAGACATGTCATTGTTATAGTTTCTAGCACCCACATCTGGGATTTGAATTATTATGCAGAGCATGACTACTTTGATGACTGGATCAAAAAAAAACCAGGAAAATGAATAAAACACATTTTTTAAATTATCACAAAATCAACAGTCTAGATATTTACTTAACAAGTTCCAATTCAACAGAAATGTCTATCAATAAACCTTGAGATTTTCGGAGCGCAGATTATTTTCTTTACAACTTAAAAAATCTTTTTATCAAGAAAAATTCTTGAAGTATGGCATTTTAGTCATTAGAATGCCTTGTAGATGACTTAACATACTTTTTATGATCTTACATAGGATTTGTGCATCTAACTTATGAAAGCAATCATTTGTATCTCTCATCAACAAACACAAGTAATTTGGCAGGAAAAAGTGGAGTCAAATGGGTAACTTCTTCTTTAATAAGACCTACAAAGACCCACTTAAACACAGAAGGGAAATGAAAACAGAGGCAAAAGATATCTTTCTCACAAACACAGAGATGCTACTATGAAATTGATTAAATGGAGGATTTAGGACTGTGAAACAAGATTGAAAAACAATAAAAAATGATTCACCCAGAAAATTCTCCTGTGATGCCATCAGTAAGAGCCAATAGGAAAAGGTAATATTATCCTCCAGCCAACTGAAGCTAACAGCTTATTTTTTTAACATCAACCATGATAAATGTTGAGTAATTATATGTTTTGGTGACAGAATACATACATAATTTTTCAAAAAAGTTATTTTTCATAGACAGTAGTTATGTATATTTTTATTAGTAATATTTAATTAAACATGTGAGGAATGAAGACTTTGAAGAGTAAGTGTTATGAAGAAGAAATTGACTGAAGTTCTTATTCCTTGAGTATCTAAAAAATTGTCATTGAGAATAATTGTATCTTGTCAGGACCCATATAGGAAAGGGAAATAGTTAAGTTATCTGGAGATGGCCCACTGGTTTAGAAACGGTCTATGATGGGTGAACTCTGAGAAGCAAGGTCCCAAGTGACTTCATCCCAGGGTTGTTCCTTGTTGTTTATATTCCTTTCCTATCTCTATTTTGAAGCTTAATGATTCCTGAGACCAGCCCACACTCCATTGAGCAAATTTCCTACAGATCAACAAGAAGGTGAACTTTCATGAACTAATGCTGTTTAGATGAATTAATGGCTTTATGAAATTCCTGATTTGATTAAAATAATTTTAGGAAGAAAATTTTTAGGAGATTGTTTTACTTCTTTCGCCAAAAAGATGTAATAAATTAAGAATCAAGAATAGAATATATTCACTCCTCATAGAATGATAAATAAAGACTGCATACTGGGGAATAAAATGAGCTTTCACAATTAAACTAAAAAGAGAAGTAGGGTTGAGACTAATTTTTAATCAAAGAAAAACATTTGTTATAGGTCAGCTCCAAGGACGAAGCTAGAGGTGTGTAACATGATAAAGCAAGGCCATGAGAATTTGTTGCTTTGAACTTACAATGAGATTATAGAATGAAACACTGCTTTGAACTTGCTGTCTACATTCTTCTGTACCTCCCATTTTATGTAACATCTTATTTATAATTCTTTCTTATATACAGGACTTTTTATCTAAACATTATGAAAAGGTGAAAGCAATAATAAAAGTTGGTGTTATCATGTCCTCTACATCCAGAATGTGTGTGTATGGCTTGGGATTTTTGCCTCATCCATCAAAATATAGGTACGTGGCTTGGAGGCGTTCTGTCCCATCCACCAAATGTATATATGTATATGTCTAATTGTCTATACATACATTGTAGGTACATGTATATGTATATAAGTATGCATGAACACTTGCAAAGCTGATGAGGCAGGTGGTTGGACCTGACCAGAGTGTGTTTATATATGATAGTGTGTGTGATGTATATCTTTTCTGTATAAATAACTTCTTTTTTTCATTTTTCTCTGGTTCACAAAGAGTTAATGAGTCCAAACCTCTCACCTGGCCAGTCAGAAGTCCTTGAGCTACAGAGGAGGGAACCTTAACAATTAAGCTTTCCTTAATTCTAATCTCTTGATGCTAACAGAAAGAGTTGATTACAAGAAGAGAATGACTTTTGGTGTTAGATTAGCAAATAGTTATAGACAGAATTGTCAAAGATATTTAAACTTTGGCTTTGCTGTTGACTCCATACCCCATTGCCTTCCTCAAAAAGAACTGGTGCTGGCTGGACACTGACAGTATCTAATAAAATGTATAGCTAGAGCTTCAATTACAAATCAATTTTTTTATTTGTACAGGCTTCTTATTGTCTGAGCTAAAACTATAGTTGTGAAAGGAGAGAAAGATGGTGGCTGAGTAAAGGCACCAGGAATTGTCGCCCCAAGGCATGGGAGAAAAGTCATTTATGCTATTATCTGACCAGAAGTTTCAAGGGAATCAGGTACATTACTATAGTTCTGTTTTTAAGACTTCAAAATAAAAAGATATACAAAGCCCACTGTACTTAGAAAGCTGAGATGGGGTGATGAATGAATCCATAGACAGACAGGAGAGTGGGGCAGAGACAGAAAGTGGGACATAGTGTTAAGACCAGCTTTAGACTTGTAATCTAACATTAAGCTTGCCCTGAAGAATCTAAAGGTACTTAGATTACTCTCCATGCAGTGACTAGAGTGGGTTAGACTCTTGTAGAAACTCACTATACATCAGTCACACAATAAGATAGCCAGGTTTACCCCATCTTTTAGGAGAAGCTTGAAGTTAGGTTGATATTACCAGGCGGTTTCCAGATCATTTTAGAAACACATAACACCAAGTGCTCAGATGATCTCTGAGAAAAAGTGACAATCAACAGAGCACTTAAAATATCTTAATATGGGAGACATTACTTAGAAATGATACTTTTCAAAATATGTGGTTATTTTGAAATGAAACAGTATCTAAAGTCCAAGAAATAGAACCAGTTTAGGCCTTCTGAAAAAAAAAAAGGACAGGCACAAAATGTAACAAAAGAACACAGGAACAAATACTTTAGTCTTGATCATAGATGGGGCCAGGTGCCAACAAACATCCATAGTGTACTGATAAAGAAATTTATCTGTGGAAAAAAGAAATGGAGTCTTCCTTTACTCTTATGATCAACATAGTTCTGATATTCTTTTCTGGAGAAACTGGTAAGACAAAAAATTAAAACACAACTAAATTAGAATTGAGAGAATCAAACTGACATTCTTTGCACATGGCATGATTCCACAGACAGTGAGGCAAGACAAATGAAAAACTCGAAATAAAACCCACAAATAATAAATTCTGGAGAAAAGCTGTGAAGTAATCAAATAAAACTTAGTATTATTGCTGGCTGTCAACAGTGAATTAAGTAACACCGAAATCAAAACAAATTTCACTTATAAAAGGCACAAATAAAAACATTTAATCTCTCCCAATTTACACTAGTTCTAAAAAAAATTAAACTACAAATGCAAAAATTATTGTCCACAATGAAAATAATATAACAGTAGCAAACAAAAGAAGAGTACAAAACTGAAGAGTACAAAGACATCTTATGTTCAGGGTTGGACAAAGTGATACTATTAAAAGATTCATATAACACAAAGCTTTTTATAAATTACTATAATCTAATCTAATGTCTATCAAGATACCAATAAAATTCTCTACAGAATCTGATAAAATATTAGAAAATTTACATAAAACTGCACAAATGCTTACATTCACACCAATATACACACACAGACAGACAGACAGACACACAGACACACACTCTCAGAGAGAGAGAGACAGAGACAAAGACAGAGAGATGCATACATGTATGTATACATGCACACACAAGTGCTCACATAAAAAGAAATAAGAAATTTAATTTCTTCAATGAACAAATCTGAAGGCACTACAATATTTGACCTCAAAACATACCACAAAGCATTAATAGTCAGAACATCTTGATTCTGACTTTAAAAACAGGTGCAGGCCAATGGAATGGAATAGAGACTCCAGAGGCAAACTGTTTCATTGACAGCCAAATATCTTTGACACATTTAGTGAGAATATATGCTGGGAAAGGGGCAATCCTCTCAACACATGCTAGTGGAAAATTGAATGTACCCATGCTAAAATACAAATGTAGATATTTATGTATCTTCGACTTACAAACTCAATTCAAATACATTAATAACTAGAATATAAGTTCTGGAACTAGTCTATTATAAGAGAACACGGGGTCAATGTTTGTCAGTGTTTTATAAGATCATAAGAGCATAGAAACAAGTAAAAATAGACATCAGGTTGCACTACACAAGAAAGGTTTTACAGAGCAAAGTCAACAGTCAACAGGACAGAGCAAAGTGCTGAAGTACAGGAAAAAAATGCTTACAAGTGGTAGCTTTGAAAAGAAGTTATGTTTAGACTTCTAAGGACCTCTAAAAAGCTCAGCAGGAATGAAAGGCCACCGCAAAACAAATCAGAAACAAAATTGTATATCAGCTGAACAGAGTACAACTGGCATGTATCACACACCTAAAATAATTTGCTCTGTTGACCACATGGGGAAACATGACAAAGGGCATAAAGAAGGGTGAATATGATCCATGTACGTTATTCACAGGCACAAAAATGTGTCATAATTGAAATATATTATTCTTCACATTGATCATATAATAATTAGTAAAAATAGGACCTGTTGTAGAATATCATTTGAATTAGACATTATTTTACTCATATACAAAACAATATGTCGTTTTCCCAACCAATTTAAAATGATAGATCCAAGAATCTTGTCTTGGTGTTCTAAATGAAATAAATAAATCATTATGTCAAACAGAACCTGTACTCCCATGTCCATTGCAATGTTCTTCAGAGCAGACAAGACTGAAAGACCTTCACTGTCCACCCAAAGTCAATGGATTGAGTTTAGACTACCCTGGGTTAAAAGATAAGATACTGTCCAAAAAGATAAAAGTTAAAAGTAAGTCTGGGAAGACAGCTTGAGGGCTACAATGATTGTTGCACAGAATGAAGACCAGACCTTGGGGCACAAAATTCCAAGTATATTCTAGGCAGGTATGTGGCCCACCTGTTATCTAGTGTGGGAGGCAAAACTGGAAATACTTAGAGCAAGTCACCTAGTCAGACTAGCCAAAACATTAAGCAGAATTCAGAGAAAACTGCCTCAGTTCATAATGTGAGGATTGATGGATCTAAGGCTGTATGAAGTCACAAACATACTCACATGCATCCATCTCTGTCTCTGTCTCTCTCTTTCACACACACACACACACACACACACACACATCTAATCTTGCTACTTATATAAGGAGAGTATGTTATCGAACCATCTAAGAGTAATGAAGTACTGCTATTTGCTACACTATGGGTGTTATATTGAGAATAAGAAATTGAGCATAGAAATATAAAAATTAATGATCTCTGCAATGCAGCACCCAGGGCTAGGGAGATACCTCAGCAGTTAATACAATTTAATGCTGCTACAGAGGATTCAAGTTTTCTTCCCACCTCAGACAGCTCACCTGTAACTCCAGTTACAGATGGTCCAGTGCCCTCTTCTGGACTCCTGGGTGCCTGCATTCACATTCCTCCCCTCTTACATGAACATAATTCCAAGGAAGAGTAAAATTTCAGTGCAGAATTTTAAAATGTCGATTTTCCAGCAGTTAAAAATAGAGTGGTGGATATCACAGAGGAGCGAAGGGGAAGTCGGAATGGTTGAGATAGCTTTAAGAATGGCTAGTTACTTATGCTTTCATTCAGGTGTGCTCTGATGTGCTATTCCAGAATAAGATGACTAGTTAATTATACACTCTATATTTTAAAAGAATAAAAGAAAGGATCTTAAAGCTTTTACCATAAAGTAATAACAAATATTTGAGGCTATAAATGTGTCTAACCTGATTTAGGCATTATGCAATTACCACAAGAATTTAACCATTATGCAGTACCTGACTATTAGCATAATTCCTATTTTGAGTATTAATTAAAAGTAATATTAGAAAGTGCATATTGCAACTGCCATGTAAAATTATTCATTAAAACAGCTTGCTTTGCTAACTCATTAATCTTTATAGATTTATTATTGATTTTCTTTGAATTACTGCAAATTATTCATCCCAAAACAGTAATTTTTCACTTATATAGTACTGAAATTATTTTGTGATATTTATTTGAAAAGTGTTTCATAAAAATATTTAATTGCCTTTATATAACAAAAAAGCACCTGAAAAATAAATGCCACTAAGATTTCTGATGCTTATATTATTTATGTAACAATGAATTATATACTATAATTTGTTCATTTATATGAACACATGATATTCATAAGGTAAATGCATATATATACATATATAAATTATCAATATACATATCCTCTGCCTCATTGAGAAATTACTATATTAATGTAATAATATAGAGATAAGACTATTTATCATATGTACCCTTCTAAATTTTTAAGATTTTATTTTTGACTTTATTAGCTTTTTGTATCTGTCTGTTAGTTTGCTTGTGCATGTGGGTGTAGTATGCATGCAAACCAGAAAAGAAAATCAGAACTGCTAGAGGTGGAGTCCTAAGGGCCTGTGAGCTACCCTTCTGGGTGCTGGGAATTAAACTGAAGTCTCCTGGAAAATTGCTACATGCTTTTAACTGCTGAATCATCTCTCTAGCACACCTTTCTAATTTTTAATTCAAGATTATGTTATTTCAAAATACATATACATACTTCAATATAAGAAAGTTAGAAGCTACTTTCTGGACAAAAAGAAGAGCACTTCTTCCATTTGTGAAAATGTAAGAATATTTAAAGAAAAAAAATCAGAATTGTTATCTTGTATTTTCATGCCAAGAGGTAACAGAGAAGGAAGGTAAGAGGGTGGTGGGAGGCAACAGAAACAGATGGTGGTTACAGGACAGAAACTAGAAAAGTAGAAAAAACAACTCTGTGTAGGAAAACACCCAAATTTTTTCACTACGTATTACCCTCACCAGGAAGCTTTACATGGACTTTTAAGATTCACTGTAAATTTTATTATTAAATTATAGCTACATCATCATGCAAATGACACCATTCCATTTCATTACTGCTTGGGGAAGATAAGACCTATTTAAGAGACATATGTGTCACTTTAAGTAAATCATTGAGTAGGTGATAGTTGATCTAACATGGGAAAACTAAAGATAATCCACAAATGGCTGAAGTTTTAATAAAAAAAAATCTAAGCTGAATAAATCTTTCTGTCAGAACATGGGGTGAAAGAACTGGATGTCATTATGTCTATATGACCTCATTTGTTTATAGCATCTAAAAAGGAAAAGAGAGAGAGAGAGAGAGAGAGAGAGAGAGAGAGAGAGAGAGAGAGAGAGAGGATAGAAGGAAAGAAAAGAATAAAGGCTGTCATAAAATTTGCAATAGTAGAAGAATGTTGAATAACTATGCCCAGACAGCAAGTAGAGTGAAGGGAAGATTGGAGAATGGTTGATTAACTTATTTAAATGAGAATGAGACATTTTGATACTATTCTACTGGCAACAAAATGATAACAAATTGTGGTGGTATCTTAATATATATATGATTATATTAATTATATTATATATTAACTCAGAAGAAAGGATTTTTGAATAAATTCATCATAAAATGATAAATATTTGAGAAGGTATGTATATTTACCCTGATTTAAACATTACCTTTTGTATACATGCATTAAAAGCCATAAACACCTGACATTTTCATTAATCAGTTAAAACATTTTTAGAATAAATTGGAAAATGTGTCATGTGTCAGAAAGTGACTAATAACTGTTTAACTCTTTTCCTAGGTGAATTTTATAGACAAGACTCAGATCAATAAGAAAGCACTACTGTGCATATTTCTACTCAACAGACGAATGAATGGCTGTCAGTCAAATAGTGCTAGAAGGAGAATGTACTGTTTTCAATTCCCTGTCACTAGCACAGTTTAACAAAGTCATGGCTAACTCAGCAGAGATCTATAGGAAGAGTTCAACAACTAGAAAGGTACTGGCTCAGACGATCTTGCTACAGGGCACAAACTTTGGGAGAAAAAGTATTTATGATAACAGAGTTTTCTCCCACCTTCAGGAACAAGAAAAACAAAAATGATTTGAATGCACAGAGAGAGTAACAGAAGCCAGCAACTTGGATCATAGCATTAGAGTGTAAAAGAACTGCATTTGGTTTTTGTCTAACTGTACTGAAGATATTATTTCTGTTGAGATAGTTATTAGAATCAGTACAACTCTTGGCCCTTAAAATCAAAACTCACATATCTTTCCAGACATATAAGGTTATTAAATTATCAAATTAAACTATCTCTAAGAGTGTCAGTAATCATTTTTGGTAACCTAATCATGTGCTTTCATACTTCATTCTTAATTTTTTTTCATGTAGGTAAGTTATGTTGTTTAGGGATTATTTTTCATGATGTAAAGTTAATGATTACAAAAACTAGAATGTAGTCATTTTACTGACAAATGTCCAAAACCAGAAAGTTAAAGCTTTGTATAAAAGTTTAATAAAGCCATTGA
The DNA here is from genome assembly GCF_011064425.1 of Rattus rattus. Taxonomy (NCBI): domain Eukaryota; kingdom Metazoa; phylum Chordata; class Mammalia; order Rodentia; family Muridae; genus Rattus; species Rattus rattus. Next base: position 44,485,796 of record NC_046159.1, read on the forward strand.
TAACTCAGGATTTCTCCATTTAGCTTTGGTCATGTGTTTGGTTTTCTTATTTTTTTTTTATTTTAGGCTTAGCTTTACTTGTTTTAGGCTCATTGCCTCATAGCTGAGACCATTAAGCATCACAATATATTCAAATGTAGAGAGGAGGAAAATGGACTGTTTTTTCTCATTCTCTGTCTTCTTGTCAGGAAATGAATACTTTGTCTGAAAGACAATCTGATAAATTTTCCTAACACTGGAACAACCTGAAAAGTTTCCTAGAGCCATGAATGTGAATGCCCCATTTCAGCAAACAAACTGAATATGATTGCAGAAGAAAGATACTGTAGGATTAGATAAATGACCAACACCATCTGCAAGATAAATTTCTGTCCTTCAGTGTTTCTGTATTCCATGAGGATAGAATGAGACCTTCATTTTCTATTATTCTATTTAGTAAAAAGAAAAAATAAAACTTTTAGTCTGAAAAACATTGGAACTTAAGATAATACAAAAGAAAAATATATTTAAATAATAGAGTAATAAATTCCAAAAATATAACTTGCTCGATTTATACATTACCCACTAGTTATTTCATCTGTCTGCATAATCAATATTTCTATTTGAAGTTGAAGTAACTTTACTTTGAGGATGTAGTTGATACTTTTCTATTTCTATGGCAACAGACAATGAGCAAAGACAACATAAAAAGGAATAGATATTTTGACTTGTGGCACCAGCAGGCTAGAGTTCTTAGGAGGCCAGAGTAGCAAACTAAGAGATCCTAACCTAAAAGCATGATGTAGGAAGGGACCTGGAAGTGGGAGAACACTGTAATCTGCCAAAGCAGATTCCCAAGGCAGCACTTATAAAGTGACTCCTCACAAAAAAACCACCACCAATCAAGTATTCAAATACTCCAGCCTAAGGGAACATTCCTATTCAAATCACCACAGAGGTATATAAAGGTTTCATCAGAAAACAAACAAACAAACAAAACAAACAAAACAAAAAACAACAGATGAAAAGTGAACAGAAATTGAACAGAATTGGACTTGCTGATGTGCTTGGTGAGGATGTCAAGTGAGGCATGTGTAATGGGATTTTTGTGCGATGACAATAGGGTGTAAACAGGACAGAGAATAGATTGATGACATATATCAGAATTTAAAATTAATTTAATATATAATTTTTATAAAGGTATAAAATGTCATGACATGAACATTATTTTTATGTCATTAAGTGTCTTTAAATATGAGCTATATTGAATATATAGATTTAAAATTCTATATCCTGTAATCACTGTGCAAAAATATCCATTACCATATTATTTATTTAATGTTTTCAATTGAAATATTTATATCACTCCCCCTCCCTTCTGTCCCTCAGCCCCTTCCAGGTAACATTTGTTCCCATTACTTCCAAGTTAAATAAAAATTAATCAATTAAATATAACAATTAAAGTACCATGTTTATGATTATATGTGCATGTGCACAGACAAGAACACATATAGCAGTATAACCTTCAAACTCCAATGATTTTGTTTGTGTGTATTCAATCATTAATTTTTATGAGTATGTCTGCTTAGAATTTTAAATACATGGTTTAGAGTTATAATGTAAATCACCTTATCAATTTTCTTTGAACTCTTCTTTGAATTCATTGCTTTTTTCTTTCTTTTTACAAAATTTTAATTGTTATTTAATTAATTTACATTTCAAATGTTACCCACCTTCCCCTCCTCCTTCCCCCTGCCTCTATGACAGTGCTCCCTAGGAGCTCCCTCCATCATCCCCCCTTCCTACCTCAGCAGCAGCATAGCAGTCCCCTCTCCTGTGTCATCCTCAGGACCAAGGGGCTCCCTTCCCAGTGATGCCAGATAAGACAATCCTCTTCCATACATCCAACTGAAGCCATGGGTATCACTTGTGTACTATTTGGTTGGTGGTTTAGTCCCTGGCATCTAGCTGGTTGATAATGTTGTTCTTCCTATAAGGATGCCAACCCCTTTAGCTTCTATAGTTCTTGGCCTAACTTCTCATTGGGGTCTCTGTGATCAGTCTAATGTTTGGCTGTGTACATCCACATCTGTATTGGTCTGGCTCTGGCAGAGCCTCTCAGGGGACATCTATACCAGGAACCTCTCAGTAAGAACTTCTTGGCATCAGCAATAGTGTCTGAGTTTGGTGTCTGCAGATGGAATGGATCCCTAGGTGGGGCAGCCTCTGGATGACTTTTCTTTCAGTTTCTGTTCCACTCTTTGTCCCTTCATTTCCTTTGATAGGAGGAATTCTAGAATAAAATATTTGAGGTGGGTGGGTGTCCCCATTTGAGGACATATCCGCTAGACATGGTCGCTACAGTTTCTATTTCCCCTTTGTTGATTATTTTGGCTAAAGTCCTCCCTGTTGGGTCCTGGGAAGCTCTTGGGTCCCTGGCATCTGAGACTTTCTAGTGGTTAACTCTAGTTCCCCCTACCCCCATGCTGTACACCTACTTTCAAATTCCTGACCCTCTGTACTTCTCCCCAATCTACTCCCATATCTGAATTAGTCCCCTTTTTGCCTCCTACTCCTCTCTCCCTCCCAAGTCTCTCTTTCCCTCTACTTCCCAGAGATTATTCTCTTTCCTCTCCTGAATAGTACTGTAGCATCCACACTCTGGTGTGATCTCTCTTTTGGGTTTCATATGGTCTGTGACTTGTATCGTGGGTATTTCAAGCTTCTTTTTGGCTAATATCCACTTATCAGAGAGTACATACCATGTGTGTTCTTTTGTGACTGGGTTACCTCACTTAGGATGATATTTTCCAGTTCCATCCATTCTCCCCTTGAGCTGGATCCCACTTTGGGCTTGTCACTAGACAATGTGTCTATTTTATGCCAATACCATGTGGTTTTTATTACCATGCCTCTGTGGTATAGCTTGAAATCAGGAATAGTGAGACCTCTAGCAGTTCTTTTATATTCAGAAGTATTTTAGCTATCCAGAGTTTTCCATGTGAAGTTAAAAATTGCCTTTCAATATCTTTAAAAACTCCTTTGGAATTTTGATATGGATTTCATGTAATGTGTAGATTGTTTTCAGTATATGGCCATATTTACTATGCTAATCCTACTGGTACACAGGCATGGGAGATCATTCCGTTTTCTAATATATTCTTTCAATTTTTTTCTTAAAAGGTTTATGTGGTTCATTTACACAATGGAATACTACTCAGCTATTAACAATAAGGTCATTCTGAGTTTTGCAGACAAATGGATGGAACTAGAAAATACCATCCTGCGTGAGGTAACTCAGACCCAAAGGAACAGGCATGGTTTGTGCTCACTAATAAGTGGACATTAGCCAAAAAGAAAAAAAGTACAGAATACCCAAGATATAGTTCACAGAACTCAAAAAGGTCAGCAAACTGAAGGGCGAAAGTGAGGATGCCTCAATCTGGTTTGGGAGGGAGAAGAAAGCAATCACAAGGGGAGAGGGAGGAAGGGACCTTGGAGGGAAAGGGAGAAAGGTGGGGAGAGGAGAGAGAAACATGATCTGGTATTGGGTGGGTGAAAAGGACTGAAGCCCTGAGGGCCAGCAGAAAGAATAGAAACAGGCAACCTCGGGAGGTAGGAGGTTGGGAGGGCCCTCCAGAATGTACCAGAGACTTCAGTAGTGAGAGACTTTCAAGATTCAGAGAGGAACCTTAGATAAAATGCCCTACAGTGGGGAGAGGGAACTTGTAGAGCCTACCTCTCTAAGAAAGACAGGGCATCAAGTAAGGGATAGGTTGCTATCCCACAGTCAAAACTCTGACCCATAATTGTTCCTGTCTGAAAGAACTGCAGGGATGGGAATGAGGAAAAGTCTGGAGAAAAGATCTAGTGACAAGCCCAAAGTGGGATCCAGCTCAAGGGGAGGCCCCAAGACCTAACATTATTGCTAAGACCATGGAGGGCTCACAAAAAGGGACCTATCATGACTGCCCTCCAAAAGACCCAACAAGCAGCTGAAAGAGTCAGATGCAGATATTTGCACTCTACCAATGGACAGAATCTGTTGACCCCTGAATTAGGGAAAAGCTGGAAGAAGCTGAGGAGGAGGGCAACCTTGTAGGAGGACGAGCAGTCTTAATTAACCTGGACCCCTGAGATCTCTCAGGCCCTGGATCACAAACCAGGCAGAATATACCAGCTGATATGAGAACCTCAACACATATACAGCAAAGGACTCCTAGGTCTGGGTTCAGTGACAGAAGATGAACCTAACACTCAAGAGACAGGAGACCCCAGGGAATTTGAGGTCTGGTGGGTTGGGGGGACAACCTCATGGTGAAAGTGGGGCAGGGAACAGGTATGGGATGTGAAACAGTTGAAGGGTGGACCACTGACAGAGGCATAAAATCTGGAATGAAAAATAAAGATAAAAAGTACAAATAAAACTTTATGTTTTTATTATACAAGACTTTCAATTTCTTGGTTAATTACCTAAAGATATTTTGTATTATTTGAGGCTTTTGTAAAAGCTACTGTTTCCCTGATTTCTTTCTCAATCAATTTTTCACACGTATATAGGAGTGCTTCTGATATTTTTGAGTTAATCTTGTACCCAGCTACTTTGCTCAAAGGGTTTATGTCGGTTGTATGAGGTCTCTGGTCCAATCTTCTAGGGTTAATTATGTATAGTATTCTGTCATCTTCAAATAATTATACTTGACTTCTTCCTTTCCAATAACATCTCCTTGTTCTCTCTTAGTTTACTTATTGCTCTAGCTAAGACTTCAGGTACTATGTTTTATGGGTATAGAGAGAGTGGACAACATTGTCTTAGAATTGTAGTATAATTGAATTTTTTTTTTTTTTTATTATTAACTTGAGTATTTCTTATGTACATTTTTGGCAAACATCCCTTCCCTCCCCCTTCCTTATGGGTGTTCCCCTCCCAACCCCTCCCCCATTGCCTCCCTCCCCCCCCACAGTCTAGTTCACTGGGGGGTTCAGTCTTAGCAGGACCCATGGCTTCCCCTTCCACTGGTGCTCTTACTAGGATATTCATTGCTACCTATGAGGTCAGAGTCCAGGGTCAGTCCATGTATAGTCTTGGGGTAGTGGCTTAGTCCCTGGAAGCTCTGGTTGCTTGGCATTGTTGTTCATATGGGGTCTCGAGCCCCTTCAAGCTCTTCCAGTTCATTCTCTGATTCCTTCAACGGGCGTCCGTTCTCCAGTTCAGTGGTTTGTGGCATTAGCCTCTGTATTTGCTGTATTCTGGCTGTGTCTCTCAGGTTCGATCTACATCCGGCTCCTGTCGGTCTGCACTTCTTTGCTTCATCCATCTTGTCTAATTGGGTGGCTCTATATGTATGGGCCACATGTGGGGCAGGCTCTGAATGGGTGTTCCTTCAGTCTCTGTTTTAATCTTTGCCTCTCTCTTCCCTGCCACGGGTATTCTTGTTCCCCTTTTAAAGAAGGAGTGAAGCCTTCACATTTTGATCATCCGTCTTGAGTTTCATTTGTTCTAGGCCACTAGGGTAATTCAAGCATTTGGGCTAATAGCCACTTATCAGTGAGTGCATACCATGTATGTCTTTCTGTGATTGGGTTAGCTCACTCAGAATGATATTTTCCAGTTCCAACCATTTGCCTCACAATTTCATTCGTTGTTTTTGATAGCTGAGTAATATTCCATTGTGTAGATGTACCACATTTTCTGTATCCATTCCTCTGTTGAAGGGCATCTGGGTTTTTTCCAGCTTCTGGCTATTATAAATAAGGCTCATGAACATAGTGGAGCACGTGTCTTTTTTTTATATGTTGGGGCATCTTTTGGGTATATGCCCAAGAGAGGTATAGCTGGATCCTCAGGCAGTTCAATGTCCAATTTTCTGAGAAACCTCCAGACTGATTTGAATGGTTGTACCAGTCTGCAACCCCACCAACAATGGAGGGTGTTCCTCTTTGCCAGCATTTGCTGTCACCTGAGTTTTTGATCTTAGCCATTCTCACTGGTGTGGTGAAATTCAGGGTTGTTTTGATTGCATTTCCTGATGACTAAAGATGTTGAACATTTCTTTAGGGTGTTTCTCAGCCATTCGGCATTCCTCAGCTGTGAATTCTTTTGTTTAGCTCTGAACCCCATTTTTTAATAGGGTTATTTGTCTCCTGCGGTCTAACTTTTGAGTTCTTTGTATATTTTGGATATAAGGCCTCTATCTGTTGTAGGATTGGTAAAGATCTTTTCCCAATCTGTTGGTTGCCGTCTTTTGTCCTGACCACAGTGTCCTTTGCCTTACAGAAGCTTTGTAGTTTTATGAGATCCCATTTGTGATTCTTGATCTTAGAGCATAAGCCATTGGTGTTTTGTTCAGGAAATTTTTCCAGTGCCCATGTGTGTTCCAGATGCTTCCCTAGTTTTCTTCTATTAGTTTGGGTGTCTGGTTTGATGTGGAGGTCCTTGATCCACTTGGACTTAAGCTTTGTACAGGGTGATAAGCATGGATCGATCTGCATTCTTCTACATGTTGACCTCCAGTTGAACCAGCACCATTTGCTGAAAATGCTATCTTTTTCCATTGGATGGATTTGGCTCCTTTGTCAAAAATCAAGTGACCATAGGTGTGTGGGTTCATTTCTGGTCTTCAATTCTATTCCATTGGTCTATCTGTCTGTCTCTGTACCAATACCATGCAGTTTTTATCACAATTGCTCTGTAATACTGCTTGAGTTCAGGGATAGCGATTCCCCCAGAAGTCCTTTTATTGTTGAGCATAGTTTAATGCTATTGTTTTGAGTTTCTATCCATTTCATTTGATGATGGTTATAGTTTTGCTGCGAATTTCATTTATTATTATTTGGTATGTTTCTTGTATCTCTAATATCTCCCAATCTTTTATCATGAAGGGGTGTCAGATTTTGCCAGAGCCCTTTGTCCATCTGTTGATTATGTGGGTTGGGTCTTTCAGTTTATTTATATGATGGGTTACATTTATAGATTTACATATATTGAATCATCCTTGAATCACTTGGATGAAGCTTACTTGGTAATAGTAGATGATCTTTTTGATGTATTCTTGGGGATTTGATTTGCAAGTATTTTATTATTTTTGCATCTATGTTCAAAGGGAAATTGGTTTATAATTCTTTTCTGTTGATGTTTTTTGACTAAATTATTCACTTTGCATCTTAATAGCAGCTTCCCCTCCCTCCTCTCAGTTCTTTCCTCTCATTTTCTCTCCCCCATGCACCACTCCCCCCTTCTCCCTAGAAAAGGGAAGGTTTCCCATGTACTGCAAACAGCCCTGGCATATCAAACTACAGCAATACTAGGTATACTCTCTTCCAGAGGCTAGAAAAGGCAGCCCAATTAGAAGAAAGGTATATAAAGGCAGAAAGTGTTATCAGAGGCAGGCCCAGCTCTCACTTTAGGAATCCCAAATGAAGATCCAGTAGACTCTTGTTACGTATGTGCAAAGGGCCTAGGTTGACCACATTCATGCTCTGTAGTTGGCAATTCAGTCTCCATGAGACTCCATTGGTCCAGTATAGTAGGCTCTGTAGGTTTTCTTGTGGTGTTCTTGACCCCTATGGCTCCATAAATCCTTCCTTCCCCTTTTCTACAGGATTCCCCAAGCTCAACTTAATATTTGGCTGTGGGTGTCTGCATCAGTTAACATCAGTTGCTAGGTGAGGCCTCTCTGATAACAGTTATGCTAGGCTCCTGTCTGCAAGTATTACAGAATACAATCAGTAGTGCCAAGCATGGGCTCCCTCTCATGATATGGGTCTGAATTTGTACTAGTCACTGATATGCCATTCCCTCAAATTCTGTCTCATTTCCTACCCCACTGATAGTGAGAGATATCAGTGACCAATGATTGCTGGTTCCAATTATTTTGTTGTTGTTTGTTATTGTTATTGTTGGTGGGGGTAGGGGTGGTGTGTGTGTGTGTGTGTGTGTGTGTGTGTGTGTGTATGTGTGTGTGTATGTGTGTGTTCCTTCTTTTCATTTTGCTGGTCTGTGATTATTTATTTTCTGTGTTTTCATAGATATAGTTAAGCTCCTTATATATGTGGATACGTAGATAGGCATTGTTTAAATTTACTTGTCATTTTCTCAATGTATGGTGACTAAAATTTTGCTGGGTATAATAGTGCTGGATGGTACCTGTGGTATCTTGCAGCCTTCAGCATATGTGTTCAGGACCTTCTGGATTTTATGGTCTCTATAGAGAAGTCAGGTGTAATTTTAATAGGTCTGCATTTATGTGTTACTTGTTCTTTTTCCTTCCACCTTTTAATATTTCTTCTTTGTTCTACATAAAGCAGGTTTAGTTTTACAAAGCCCACTTTTCAAAAAAAATTTATTGGTTATTTTATTTATTTGCACTTGAAATGTTAGCCCACTTCCTGGTTTCCACTCCCCTATCCTATAAACCCTCTCTCCTGCCTCTATGCAAGTGCTCCCCACCCACCCACTACTTCCACCTCACCATCTTAGCATTCCCCTATGCTGTGTCAAGATTTCACAGGACTAAGGGCCTCCCCTCCCACTGATGCCAGATAAGACAATCCTCTGCTACATATGCAGCTGGAGCAATGGGTCTCTCCATGTGTACTCTTTGGTTGGAGTTTAGTTTTTGGGAGCTGGGGGCGAGGGGTTGGTATGTTGATAGTGTTGATTTTCCTATGGTGTTGCAAACCCATTTAGCTCCCTCAGTCCTTCCCCTAACTCCTCCATTGGGCTCCCTGTGCTCAGTCTAATGGCTGACTGCGAGCATCTGCATCTGTATTCGTTAGGCTCTGGCATATCCTCTCAGGAGACAGCTATATCTGGCTCTTGTCAGCAAGCACTTCTTGGCATCAGCATTAGTGTCTGGGTTTGGTGTCTGCATATGGGATGGATCCCCAGGTGGGGCAAAAATGAATCAGCCACAACAGCTCAATGCAAGAATCAGCAACAGCAGGTAAGTTGCTGTATTTCCAGAAGGCATACCAAGACTCTGCCAAAGGGCCTGAGTCTACAGAAGCAACGAGAATCTTCTGAATAGCACCACAAGTTCTGTAGTGGTATTTCTCTCTATGAAATAATGAGAAACAATGATCAGCAAAGAATGGTAAGGCAAACCAATACCAAAGAGCTTCATAACTGAAGATCAACATTAGCAAAGTCCAATGAAGACCAGGAAAGAAGGCATACCAATACTACACAACATAGTCCAATTTCTGTTAGGTTATATTTTTATCCATTCCAAACATCATGTGTTCTTTTAAGCATTTACTCTTGTTGTTGTTGTTGTTTATTTGTTTGTTCAATTTTGTTTTGTTGGTTTTTCTCTTCTTGGTTTCTGTTTTCTCTTTGGAGTTTCAGATAGGGTAATGGCTGTGAGTTGCCTGTTTTATTCTAGCAAAATATCATGTGCCCTTTTTCTAGGCTTCTTCTAGGAAAACACATGTCTGTTCTTAGAAAAGCATCCTTCTACATATCTGCATCATCTAAAACATCCTCTCATAGGACAGTTTGCAGAAAACCATTATATGACACCACTGAGTTCTAAAGAAATAAAAAATTTCCACTTCAAGTTAGTGTTTTGATTATTATGTGAGGGGACTTTGTTTTCTGCTCCAATCTGTTTTGTGTTCTGTATGCTTTTTATACCATTAGAGTTAATATTTATTTAGTTTTAAAAATATCATGTTTTTGGAACTGTTTTCTGGGACTTTTGAGTTGGGGTTCTTCTCCCTTCCTTATTTCTATTATGCTTAAGTTTGGTCTTTTCATTGTGTTATAAAATTTCTCAGATGATTTGAGTCAAGAATTTTTAATTTAACATTCGATTTACCTGATGAATACATTTCTTCTATTGCATCTTCAATGCCTGAGATTTTTTTCTATATCTTATATTCTGTTGGTGAACCTTCCATTTGTAATTTTATTTGAATTCCTAAATTGTTCATTTCCAGAACACTTGAGTTTGTTTTCTTTCTTGCTTCTACTTCTACTTTCTGGTCTTGAAGATTCCTTTCACTGTTCCTTTATGTTTTCTTGGCTTTCCTTAATGGACTCATTCATTTTTTAAATTTAAGAACCTCTATCACCTTTATACAGGTAGTTTTAAGGTCTTCTTGTGCCTTAGCTCTTTTGGAATATTCACTGCTTGCTGTGGTAACATAGCTGGGCTCTAATGGAGACACATTGCCCTGGCTGTTATTGATTGTATTTTTACTCTGGTATCTAGATATCTGGTTTTGCAATGATTATAGGTCTAGGTGCTGATTCTGGTTCTATATTGTTTGGTGAGCATTTTGTTGTTGTTTGTTTTTTTTTTTTTGGTTTGTTTGTTTGGTTGGGTTTTTTTTCCTCATGGTTTCTGTTTTCTCTTTGGAGTTTCAGATAGAGTGATGAATGAGTTGCCTGTTTTATTGGTCCATTCTGGTGGTGTGTTCACAGGGAAAGCCTGCTGTTGTTGGAGGTTTGGATACTAGGACGAGTTGGGAGAAATAAAATTGTGATAGAAGGTCTTTATAAACCCTTGGGTGGGGTCAGGGAAAAAAAGAAAAGGGAACCTGATGCATGCTTTCTGCTACAGAGCTTTGGACAAGAGTGGGGGTAATGGTTCTCAGGAGCAGAAAGAAAGATGTGTGTCTACCTTCAGCCTGTGTGTTGCCCTGGAAGGACTTTCTTAGGATCTGCATGAGGTGCTTACTGGGATTCAGGGCTATGGAAAATGACTGAGTTTGGAAGAGGTTAAAAGGAGATGGACTGTGGAATCCACAGGAGATATGGGTGGGAAAGGAAAGCTGCAGCTGGCACTTTTGCAGGGCATGAGACTGGGGAATTGACTCTGGAGTAACACAGAAAGAAAAAGAAAGCCTTCATAATGCCTGCCCTGATAAATTGTCAGGAGTGGTCTGTGGGTTATCAGAGAGGACCTGCTACAGTTAGAGGCTAAGACAGAGTGACCAAGTTCAGAAAGGATGTTAAAGTGGATGGTTGTTGGATTCACAGGACATGTGGGCAGTAGGGAGGAGAGACTGTAGTTGATTTTCTCTTGCATCCCTGAGGACAAGACTGGAGGATTAGATTTAGAGAGGAGATAGGAGTAGTCTTCAGTTTACCTCGTTCTCTGTCCTGTTTAGCTGATGTGTCCCCATTAGATGCCTATTGGCTTTGGAGGCTGGGAGAATGGTATTAATTAGCAGAAGGAAGATTGGGGGAGAAGATCTTTGTGATCCCTTTGGGATGAGGTTAGATAGGAAAGGGAGACCACAGTATGTTTCCTGTTAAAGATCCTATAGGGACTGGGTCTCAGAAGTAGTACCTGACATTGATTAGTATTGGTGACATCATGGCGTAGTCGTACTTGTTTATTCTTGCATGTCTTCGTTCTTTATCTCCAAGAGGCCTTACCTTCATAATAGATTTTCTGTGAAATTGCTCCCACTTCTCTATCTTATCTGAGTCTGATTCTATTACATTATGTTTCTCAGACTATATTTTACTTAATTTTTAGAATGACTGTATCGTCACTTTGATAAAACTGAAAGTGTTTTTCTTTTACCTGGTAGGAAATGGGGAACAGATTTGTAGCTTGCCTTCAGTAGGTTCTGTGAGATTTTCTGATGCTATTTCTCCAATTTTTCTATGTTCATTTTGAATACTTTGTAGACTTTGTTTTCCCCATTTCTTTCTTAGGGTCTTCTGTGTTTTCTGTTCCTTTATTTGTAGTCAACTATTACTGAAGGGTATCTCCTGACAGAATGATGATTGCAGGAAAGAGGTGCTATGCAATCTTTTGATGTATTCTTAGTTTTCTGAAAAGTCTGTGTGTCTGAAGTGAATTTTGGTACATATTTGTCCAGAGACACAGCTTTTCTCCTAAGACAAAACAAAAATACTATAAGAAGTCATATTGGAAAGACTAATTTTTGATACAGAAATGCTGGGTAAAATCTTCTCTTTGAAACATCCCTTTGTCATGAGACTATTATATGAATATTTTACTACATACCTGAAGGTTATTTTTCTTCTCCAAGAAGCCCCATTGATATTCCTGGAGATAAGGTACACATAAAGATTTGAGGCTTTCCATGTACAAGACCTGAACAAGAAGACCCAAACCTCCAGTAATTTTTTATTATCCCATTCAAGAATACACATGAGCTTGTTTTATATCCTGTGTCAGTAAAAATATTATAATGTTATTATAGGTAAGAGAGGAGATTAGTCCAGAAAGGAAGTAGACACATCATTCCTTTTAATGAAATTTGTTTGAAAAGTCCTAAAGGGTATATTTGGCCTAGAGATGAGAGAGAGATTATTAGTCAGAAATAATACAATGTACAGAGATATAAACATGAAAGGGTCTTAGACAGGAAGAAGAGTAGCTGCCCTTCAAAAGCCTAGGAGGCTTCATGAGCATAAAATTAAAAAATAAAGAGGGACCATGATTGTTTGACAAGAGGAGCTACCATGAGGATGTGAATGCAGAAGTTGATCAGCCTCTTCCTTGTGTGGTGGCAGAGGTACAGAAGAGATTCCCTCCTCCCCCTTTTTTCTTCAAAGTCTTCAGTCTTTTGTTTTTTGTTGTGTTCAGACAAATTAAAGAAAATTTGTCTGTGCTGATTAGTTATTCCCATCTTAAAATAAACTAGAGTCACCCAAGAATAAGGAGCAATAATTGAGGAATTGCCTTCATCCGGCTGGCTTGTAAGTATGCTGTATGGAATTTTCTTGATTAATGGTTGATATGAGAATGGAAAGGCTCAGTTTACTGTAGGCAGTGCCACCCCTAGGCAAGTGGTCCTGGGTTGTATAGAAAGTAAGGTGAGCAAATTATGAAAAGTAAGCCAGAAATCTGTTTCCTGCTATCATCTACATTTCTACTTCAGTTCCAGCCTTTAGGCTCCTGTCCTGAGTACCTGTCTTGTTTTTCCTCAATATACTAGGCAGTTCATAATGTCTCAGGCCACATCATTAATTGTAAGATAAACCCTTTTTTCCCCAAGATGTTTTTGGTCTATGTTTCATTACAACAACAGAAAGCCAACAATCTTATGTTTTCATCTCATGTTGATCTCATATTTCACACAAATATAATTTCTTCTCATTTGCCCATTAAGAGGCAGAATTAAAAGCCCATACTTCATTCTATACCACAGTATCTCCATAATGCAAACTACAAGAATTTGTTGGGCATTATGGGATCACAGAATAACCTAAATTATATTAATAGTCATTTACTAGGTTTGGAAAAAATTGTTTCCTTCTTCCAAGACAATTTCACTCTTAAAACTAACTTTGCAATTTTTAGCAGTTCAGAATTCTGTGCACATTCTCATATTACTGCTCTTTTGAAAATTGTCTCAAGTGGTGGCATAGTTATCGTTATTTCAAAAGTGTTTCAGAAAAAAATTAAAAGTTGCAAAATATGATTGAAATTATTCAGGCCTAGTGGCACAGCCTATAACTCCTACTCCTTGGGATGCCAAAGGATGGATATTACAAATTCAAGGTCAGTCTGGTGTACAGAATGAGCTCAAGGTAGACTTGGAAATTTAGACCCTCTCTTAAAAAAATAAAACGAAGGCCTGGAGAAGTAGCTAGGTGCACAAGCATTTGTCTGGCACATACAAAGTGTCAGTTTCAAACTATAGTGCTGAAAATAAAATAGTGAATCAACTGGTATAAATAACAGTAACATTTTTTGAATCCATTTTTATGCCAGGACATAAGTTGGACTTCTCGAGTTGCCAGGAGAGCAGACACACCTGAGAACAAAGGTAAGACCAATTGTTCTGCTCCAAGCAACACACCTGGTAGCCTCAGAACACATAAAGGCAGAAGTCATCTGGGACAGGACACTTCTGGCTTCTGCCTTAGCCCAGAGCTGAACTGATACAACAGCTCTCTATACCCAAATCCCGTGGGGGAGATAGCTGGACTCTCAGAAGTGTGGACAATCCTGAGAGCTCACCACTTCTGCTCACATTCCTAGTACAAGAGGAACCTGCCTAATGCCTTCTGGATATGGGGACCTAGAAGCATTCAAGGGCAGGACCCTTCTGTTTCTGCCTGAACCCAGAACTAAACCAATACCACAGCTCTCTGTACCCAAATCCCATGGAGAAGAGAGCTGGACTCTCAGAACTGCAGACTTCTGGGAGCTTAGAGAACACAACCACTTCTGGCACATTGCTGACCCAAGATGAACCAGCCTAGGGCCCTCTGAATACTGGAAACTAGGAGCAGCCAAGGGTAGGACCCTGTGGTTTCTGCCTCCACTGAGAACCAAAAGCCAGTCACCTGGAGTTCTGACATACCTGGAAACAGAGGTTAGACAAATTCTTCTGCTCTAAACAACCTGACTGGAGGCTTCAGTACACACAAACACAGGAGCGTCTCTCTATTCCCAGATCAAGCTGAAAGAAAAAAGGTCTACAGGAGTGCTGACACACAAACTTACAGCAGGGTCAAGCCACTGTCAGAGAAATCAAGACAAGCTAACACCAGAGAAAATCTGATGGCAAGAGGCAAATTCACGAAACTGAGAAAGAGAAACCAATACTACTGGCAACATCATAGCCCAATTCTCCCACCAAAGAAAATACTGGATATCCAAACACATGGGAAAAGCAAGATTTGGATTAAAACTCATACCTCATGATGGTTATTGAGGAATTTAAGAAAGACATAAATAACTCCCTTAAAGAAATACAGGAAAACACAGTTAAACACGTATAAGCCCTTAAAGAGGAAACACAAAAATTCCTTAAAGAATTTCAGGAAAACACAACCAAACAGGTGAACAAAACCATCCAGGATTTAAATATGGAAATAGAAACAATAAAGAAAGCACACAGGGTGACAACCCTGGAGAACCTAGAAAACCTAGGGAAGAGATCAGGAGTCATAAATGCAAAGCATCACCAACAGAATACAAGAGATAAAAGAGAGAATCTCAAGGGCAGAAAATATCATAAAAGCATTAATACAATCATCAAAGATAATGTAAAATGCAAAAAGTTCCTAATTCAAAACATGCAGGAAATCCAGGACACAATGGGAAGATCAAACCTAAGGATAATAGATATAGAAGAGAACAAAGACTCCCAACTTAAATGGCCAGAAACATCAACAAAATTAT
The DNA here is from genome assembly GCF_011064425.1 of Rattus rattus. Classification (NCBI taxonomy): domain Eukaryota; kingdom Metazoa; phylum Chordata; class Mammalia; order Rodentia; family Muridae; genus Rattus; species Rattus rattus. Next base: position 44,500,900 of record NC_046159.1, read on the forward strand.
AGAAGAAAGCTTCCCTAACCTAAAGAAAGAGATGCCCATGAATATACAAGAAGCCTACAGAAGTCCAAATAGATTGGACAAGAGGAGAAATTCCTCCAATCACACAATAGTCAAAACAACAAATGAACAAAACAAAGAAAGAATGTTAAAAGCAGTAAGGGACAAAGATCAAGTAACATATAAAGGCAGACCTATCAGAATTACACCAGACTTTTCACCAGAGACTATGAAAGCCAGAAGATCCTTGGCAGATGTCAGACAGACCCTAAGAAAACACAAATGCCAGCCCAGACTACTATATCCAGAAAAACTCTCAATTAACATGGATGGAGAAACAAAGATATTTCATGACAAAAAACAAATTTATACAATATCTTTCTACAAATCCAGCCCTACAAATGATAATACATGGAAAACTCCAACAAAAGGAGGGAAATGACAGCCCAGAAAAAGCAAGAAAGTAATCTCCTTGCAACAAACCAGTAGAAGAGAGACACACAAACATAATTTCATGTCTAAAAACAAAAATAACAAGAAACGACAATCACTATTCCTTAATATCTCTTAACGTCACTGGACACAATTTCCCAATAAAAGGACATAGACTAAAAAATTGTATATGTAAAGAGGACTCAGAACTTTGCTGCATACAGGAAATACACCTCAGTGACAAACACAAACACTACCTCAAAGAAAAAGGCTAGAAAACAAATTTGTATGCAAATGGTCCAAAGAAACATGCTGGAGTAGCCATTCTAATATCAAATATAATCGATTTGCAACCAAAAGGTATCAAAAAAGTTAAGGAAGGACAATTCATATTGATCAAATAAAATATCCACCAAGATAAACTCTCAATCCTGAATATCTATGCTCAAATGCAAGGGAACCTACATTTGTAAAAGGAACCTTACTAAAGTTCAAAGCACACATTGCACCTCACACAATAATAGTGGGAGATTTCAACACTTCACTCTCACCAATGGATAGATAATGGAAACTGATACTATACAGAGACACAGAGAAACTACCAGAAGTTATGAAACAAATGGATTTAGCAGATATTTATAGAACATTTCGTCTTAAAACAAAAGAATACATCTTCTTCTTAGCACCTCATGGTACCTTATCCAAAACTGACCATATAATCAGTTAGAAAACAGGCCTCAGCAGATACAAGAAGATTGAAATAATCCCATGCATCCCATCAGATCACCATGGACTAAGGCTAGTCTTCAATAACAACAAAAACAACAGAAAGCCCAAATATACAGGGAAACTAAACAATGCTCTACTCAATGAAAACTTCTTCAAGGAAGAAATAAAGAAAGAAATTAAAGACGTTTTAGAATTTAATAAAAATTAAGACACAATATACCCATACTTACGGGATGCAATGAAAGCAGTGTTAAGAGGAACCTTTATAGCTCTCAGTGCCTCAAAAAAGAAACTGGAGAGAGCATGCATAAGCAGCTTGACAGCACACCAAGAAGCTCTAGAACAAAAAGAAGCAAATACACCCAAGAGGAATAGAAAGGAAAAAAATAATCAAACTCAGGGCTGAAACCAACCAAGTAGAACCAAAAAGGACTATACAAATAATCAACAAAACTAGGAGCTGTTTCTTTGAGAAAATCAACAAAATAGATAAATCCTTAGCCAAACAAACAAGAGGGCAAAGAGAATGTATCCAATTAACGAAATCAGAAATGAAAACGGAAACATAATAGCAGAATCTGAGGAAATTCAAAAAGACATCAGAACCTACCACAAAAGCCTATATTCAACAAAACTGGGAAATATGGAGGAAATGTACAATGTTCTAGACAGATATGAGGTACCACAATCAAATCAAGATCAGATAAACCATTTAAAGAGACCCATAACTCCTAAAGAAATAGAAGCAGTTATTAAAGGTCTCCCAACCAAAAAAAGCCCAAGATCCAACAGGTTTAGTGCAGAATTCTATCAGACCTTCATAGAAGACTTCATACCAATATTGTCCAAGCTATTCCACAAAATAGAAACAGAAGGAGCACTACCAAGTTTCTTCTATGAAGCCACAATTACACTTATACCTAAGCCACACAAAGCTCCAAGAAGGAAGAGAACTTCAGACTAATTTCCCTTATGAATATCAATGCAAAAATACACAATAAAATTCTCACAAACCAAATCCAAAAAATACATGAAAACAATCATCCATCATGATCAAGTGGGCTTCATACTAAGGATGCAGGGATGGTTTAATATATGGAAATCCATCAATGTAACCACTATGTAAACAAACTCAAAGATTAAAAAAAAAACCACATGATCACCTCAGATGCTGAGAAAGCATTTGACAGAATTCAACACCCCTTCATTTTAATAGTCTTGGAAAGATCAGGAATTCAAGGCCCATATCTTAACATTGTAAAAAGCAATATACAGCAAACCAGTAGCCAACATCAAACTAAGTGGAGAGAAACTTGAAGCAATCCTACTCCTACTTAAATCAGGAAATAGACAAGGCTGCCCACTCTCTCCCTACTTATTCAATATAGTACTCGAAGTCTTAGCCAAAGAAATCAGACAATAAAATGAGGTCAAAGGGATATGAATTGGAAGGGAAGAAAATAAAATATCACTATTTACAGATGATATGATAGTGTACTTAAGTGACCCCAAAAGTTCCACTAGATTACTACTAAGCCTGATAAAAAAAGCCTCAGCAAAGTGGCTTGGTATAAAATTAACTCTGCACAAAAGATGAACAAGCTGAGAAAGAAATTAGGGAAATGACACCCTTCATAATAGTCACAAATAACATACAATACCTTGGTGTGACTTTAACCAAGCAAGTGAAAGATCTGTATGACAAGAATTTCAAATCTCTGGAGAAAGAAATTGAAGATCTTTGAAGATGGAAAGACCTCACATGCTCATGGATTGGCAGGATTAATATAGTAAACATGGCCATTTTCCCAAAAGCAATCTATAGATTCAATGCAATCCCCATCAAAATTCCAATTCAATTCTTCACAGAGTTAGAAAGAGCAATTTGCAAATTCATTTGGAATAACAAAATACCCAGGATAGGGAAAACTATCCTCTTCAATAAATGAACAATAAATGATTCTAGGGAATCTCCATCCCTGACCTCAAGCAGTATTACAGAGAAATAGTGATAAAAACTGTATGGTATTGGTACAGAGACAGGCAGTTACATCAATAAAACAGAATTGAAGACCCTGAAATGAAACCACACACCTATGGTCACTTGATCATTGACAAAGGAGCTAAAAATCATCAAGTGGAAAAAAATATCAACAAATGTTGCTGGTTCAGCTGGAGGTCAGCATGTAGAAGAATGCAAATATGATCCATTCTTATTGCCCCGTACAAAAAATAAGTCCAAGTGGATCGAGGACCTCCACATCAAACCAGGTACACTCAAACTAATAGAAGAAAAATTGGGGAAAAGCCATGAACACTTAGACACTGAGGAAATTTTCCTAAAGAAAACACCAATGGCTTTTGCTATAAGATCATGAATCAACAAATTGGACCTCATAAAACTGCAAAGCTCCTATTAAGGAAAGAACACTGTCATTAGGACAAAATGACAACCAACAGATTGGAAAAAGATCTTTACCAACCCCTCCATCCAATAGAGGACTAATACGCAAAATATACAAAGAACTCAAGAAGTTAGATTCCAGAGAGCCAAATAACCCTATTAAAAATGGGGTACAGAGCTAAACAAAGAATTCTCAACTGAGGAATATTGAATGGCTTGGAAGTACCTAATGAAATGTTCAATATCCTTAGTCATCTGGGAAATGCAAATCAAAACAACCCTGTGTTTCTACCTCATACCAGTCAGAATGGCTAAGATCAAAAACTCAGGTGACAACAAATGCTGGTGATGATGTCGAGAAAGAGAAGCACTCCTCCTTGTTGGTGGTCTTGCAAACTAGAATAAGTACTCTGGAAATCAGTCTGGAGTTTCCTCAGAAAATTGGACATTCTATTACCTGAGGATCCAGCTATAACTCTCCTGGGCATATACCCAAATGATGCTCCAACATACAACAAAGACACATGCTCCAATATGTTCATAGCAGCCTTATTTATAATAGCCAGAAGCTGGAAAGAACCCAGATGCCCTCCCACAGAGGAATGGATACAGAAAATATGGTACATCTACACAATGGAGTACTACTCAGCTATTAAGGGAGGGGAACACCCATAAAGGGGAGGGGTCAGGGATTAGGGGGATGTTGGCCCGTAAACCGGGAAAGGGAATAACACTCGAAATGTAAATAAGAAATACTCAAGTTAAAAAATAAAAAATAAATAAATAAATAAATAAATAAGAAGATACATATAAAAGACATGGCATGTACTCAATAAACAACAGCTATGACTCATGCATTAAAATTTGTGGATATATAAAAAAAACAAAAAACAATGACTTCATGAAATTCATAGTGAAATTGATGGAACTAGAAAATATTCTGAGTGAAATAACCCAAACCTAAAGAAACACACACACAACACACACACACACACACACACACACACACACACACACACACGATATGCATTCACTCATAAGTGGATATTAGCCCAAAAGCTCGAATTACCCAAGATACATTCCACAGACTAGATGAAGCTCAAGAAGAAGGACTACTAGAATGCAGATGCTTCCGTTCTTCTTAAAATGTGGAACAAAAATATTCATAGCAGTGTGTATGGATAGAAAATTTGAAGCAGAGACTGAAGGAATGGCCATTCAGAGGCTGCCCCACCTGTGGATCCAGCATATATATACCACAACTAGACATTATTGATGATGTCAAGAAGTACCTGTTTATTGAAGCTTGATATATCTGTCTTCTGAGAGGTTCAGCCAGAGCATGACAAATATAGAGGTGAATGCTAGCAGCAAATCATTGAACTGGGAATGGATTCCCAGTTAGAGGAGTTAGAGAAAGGATTGAAGTTGCTGAAGGGGCTTGCAATCCCATAACAAAAACAATACCAACCATCCAGAGCTCTCAAGGACTAACACACTACCCAAAGTGTACACATGGACAGACCCCTGGCTCCAGCTGCATATGTAGCAGAGGATGGCCTTGTTGAGCACCAATTGGAGGAGTAGCTCTTGTTCTTGCCAAGGCTGAACCCTCCAGTGTAGGGTAATGTCCTGGTGGGGAGGTATGTAGAAGGATTGGTTGGGGAGTGGGAACACCCTTATACAAGAAGGGGAGGGGGATTGGATATGGAGCTTATGGACCGGAAACTGGGAAAGGGAATAACATTTTAAATGTAAATAAAAAGTATCCAATAAAAAAAGAGAAAAAAATAAGTTGGACTTCCCATACAATTTACTGCATTGAAACTCTAAACTGTTGTTACATTGTAATTACTCCCATTTTGCTATCAAAAAATGAGGAAACAGTACAAGCACAATTACTGCCTTCAACTGAGCTATAGAAAAACAAATGCTTAGAAAAAATTACCTTCCTAGGAACTAAAGCCAGGTTCACATTAGAAAATTGCAGACAGACATTGGTTTACCCTTAAGAAGGACAACAATGTGAATTGAGTGCATGTGACTCAGAGTCATTCTCACTATTCAACTTTCAAAGCTAAGGCAGGGTCTGTGGGGAACAAGACCCATTTGCTTGTTAATTTACTAACCACATTTGCTTGAGATCCCCAAGGCTCTTCTTACAAATAGCAGGCGGCTTACTTCAGAGCCCTGTATTTATTTTCATTTTTATAGTTATTGACATCATTATTCTGTAGGCACAAATATTTTCTCCATTTCTAATTCATCTCTGCATAAATATTTACTTATAATCAAGCTCACCAGCATTTGTGCTTCTCCAAAGATCTCCTTATGACAATGGTCTCATCTGCTTAACTCTAGACACGAATTTGGTTTTGTTCTAGCACCTCCCAATGCCCTTTTCACAAACTGTAGTACCATTCATTATGCATTCGCTGAATAAATGAGTAAATGCAATAAATAAGTAATGAAAGCCTGAAGCCCCACGTCTGCTCTCCAAGTTGTCTCTGCCAATTACTTACTCTCTTTTACTTATCACAGAATTCCATATCTCTAAATCATAGAGCGAGCACTTCCAAACAGACCTTAAATTCTAACTTTTTACTCATTTTTTGACTATACTCCCCTCATTTTCTCAACTGCAGACATGCACACACACACACACACACACACACACACACACAGAAAGAGAGAGAGGGGGAGACAGAGAGAGAGAGAGAGAGAGAGAGAGAGAGAGAGAGAGAGAGAGAGAGAGAGAGAGAAAGAGAGAGTTGCTCCTACTCACGGTGTTGAGGGGCGTGCATGTGTGTGTGTGTGTGTGTGTGTGTGTGTGTGTGTGTGTTGTCTATGTAACTTACGGTATGGATTTAATACTATTAGTAGCATTGTTATTTTATGCTATTCAAACCTTAAAATAATGCAAAATACCCAAATTACAGAATGAATGAGTGCAATAAGACTGTATCACACAGCTGACTACTTCACAGACTAAACATTTTAATGTTTCTCTAAGTGCACAGTATATTCTTTGACTTCTTAGGGAATTTTAAGTTCCTTTAGTATTTTATTTTTTAGATTATAAGTGCAGCATCTACCCCTCTTTCAGGTCCTCAAATATATTTCCCTTTGATATCTCTCAAATTCATGGCCTCTTTATTATTAATTTTGACATTATGACACAATACAGATCTATTCTTTCTTTTCTTTTTTTCTTTCTTTAAAAGAGTATTCTCTCATATATTACGTCCATTCTAGAGTTTCCCCTCCTTCCTCTGCTCCACAACCTCCTCTCTCCCCCAGATTCAACTCCTTTTCTCTCCCTGGTACATTAACCTGTCTTATCTCTCAGGGACATCAACCAAACTGGCCATAAGACCAGGTGCATAACAAGGTTGGACAAGGTAATCCAGTACAAGGAAAAGGGTCCCAAAAGTAGACAAAAGAGTCAGGGACAGCACTGCTTCCACTCTTAGAATTCCCACAATATCACCAAGTTACTCAGCCATAACCTATATGCAGGGGACCTAGGTCAGACCCATACAGGCTCCCTGATCTCTGAGAGCACTCAAGAGTTTCAGTCAGTGGATTCTGTGTGCCATGAGTGGACCTAGTCATATGCCACATATTGAGTTATTTTTTCTTTGTCTTTCCATTCAGTTCTACAATTATTTTGTGTACATTTTAGAAGAAAGATCATGCTATGCTTCTCCCTCTTAATTTCTGTAGACTCTCTTAGATATTAGGCAGCTACAGAGAGACAGAAATAGAAAGAGTGACTCTGTCTGACCTTATGCAGGACAACAGTTTTTTTCATAGCAAAGAGGCATCTTTGTTACCTATGTTTGCATCTGGCCAAAATACCTACAGGGGAAGACAGGATAAGGTCACTTATAGGGTGGAAATTACTTCCTTGGTCCACCAGGGAAACTTGGAATTATAATCTTAGTGCATGAAATTATCAGACTCAGAACTGTTTTTATAAAAATTTTGTCAGTTAGTGAGGGTTACTATAAGTTGCTGTGATGAAACACTATGACCAAAGAAACAGAAGAAAAAAAGGTTTTATTTGACTGACAGTTCTATAAAACAGTTCATTATCAAAGGCAGTGATAACAAGAACTCAAGCTTGGCAGGAACCTAGAGGCAAGAGGTGATATAGAGGCCATGGAGGGGTGCTGCTTACTGACTTGTTCTTCATGGCTTGCTCAACCTGCTTTCTTATATAAGCCAGAACCACCAGGCCCGGGATGGCAGGCTTGGCCCCCCAAACAGTTTTTAATTACAAAAATACATTAAAGGCTTGCCTGCAGCTACATCTTATGGTGACAATATCCCTATAGAAACTTTCTCCATTCAGATGATTGAAAATTTTATTTCTGTATATGTGTTTGTGTTTATACATGTTCACATATGTGTATAGATGGTAGAGAAGCAGAGTTACAGCAATTTGGGGACAGCCTGATGTAAGTGCTGGAAAAACTCAACTTCTCTAAGAGAAGCAACACCGTTAATGGCTGATACATTTCTTTGCCTCTAGGAACTACTTAATTTCCTCTCAAACTGGAGTTGCATATGGCTCTCATCCTCCTTGTGGATATTGGGATCCAAACCCAGGTCTTCTGCAAAAGCAGCAAGTGGTCTTGGCTGGTGAGCTGCCTCTCTAAGTCCCAGAAGTATTTTTAATGACAGCCTTTTAGCTTTCATCCCACATCAACTTTGTCACCAATCAAGTGGTCACATGTCTGTAGCTTACTATGAAAGCTGTTTTGTGCTATTGGCTACTTTACCTCTGGTGCACTGTCTTAGTTATAGAATTATGCATCCTCCATTATTTCTGAACAATATTTCCTTAGATGTTCTTCCCCATACAATACCGTACTAATTAAGTCAGTGGTCAATTTTTTCAACAAGAGACTGCTGGAATATTTAGAAATTACATTGGAATTACAGACAGATTTGGAGAAGTCTAGATTTGTGTAATATTGAATCTTGCAGCCCATGAAAATAATAGGAGCTTTACTTTTAATGTCTTCTCAGGAAAATATGCATTTGTTATGTAGAAAAATACAAATGTTTAAATATTAATAGTGGTGTATATAGATTAACCCAAAGATAATCATTAAGTCTAGATTTCAGCATCTACTTTATTTAGTTCTAGTTGAAGAAAGTTGAACGACCAGTAAGGATATGAATGGTGTAATATACAACACATCAGGCAAGTTACTAATTTTCTCTCCTGTTCTAATCTTCACAGTATCAGTAATTTGGTCTTTGGAAGGGACTATTTCGGTATTGGCATTATATATGGTGTGGTTTTTTTGTTGTTGTTTTTGTTTTTTTCTATAAATCCTACCTTTGGATAAAAGAAGCATGTGCTTGATTTCAAATCAAAGGGATTTAAATGGAATAGAATGAAACTCGAGTCCTATTTTTCAGAAATCCAATTTACTTTTGAATTAGGTGTGAGGTTGGTGGGGTTTCAAGCTTCCAAGGAGGACTGATTTCTTTGATGCATCTTTTCTCCAAAAGACTATCTAGAAAGGAAAATTGTTTTGGAACATTAATGTTCTGGGCTTGGATTTCAAGTAGGAACTTTTATATTAATAAAAATAATGTAGGGGGCTGGAGAGATGGCTCAGTGGTTAAGAATGTCTGGTGCTCTTGCAAGGGACCTAACTACAGTTTCTTGCACCTAAACTAAGTAGGTCTCTTAGCTATGGCTTCAGGTTCAAAGGAGTCTCTTTTATCCTCAGGATGTACAAGCATAACACACACACACACACACACACACACACACACACACACACACTTACTATATATCTTAAAACAATTAATAAATGATATAGTTGTTATCACTATGTATCTATCTAACATATTTTTTCCATCTTTATCAACTTGGGTATTTATATACATTTTAATTGTTATTCCCTTTCCAGTTTCCAGGCAAACATCCCCCAACCCCCTCCCCCTCCCCTTCTATATGGGTGTTCCCCTCCCCATCCTCCCCCCCATTACTGCCCTCCCCCCAACAATCATGTTCACTGGGGGTGGTATGGTTGAGGATTGGTCTTTTGCTATGTATTCTAATGCTAAATACTGGCTCCCAAGATCTGGTGGTCCCCAGGGATGACAGAATCTGCACATACACAAAGTAATGCTATGTAACCTGGATCTTTAACTTAAAACTATTGGTTGTATAAAGATGCCCGAAGCCTATAGCTGGGCAGAGGAGAGGTAGGCAGGGTTTTCATTTCTGGGCTTGAGGTTTGAGGCAGGACTAGCAGGAGGAGAAGAAGGTGGAAAGAGAAGACACGATGGTATAAGAATCTTGAAAACATATTCCTGAGGGCTGGCCAATTGGAGTTAAAAGCAGCCCAGACAATATGTGGGCATGTCATATCATGAGGTTATTGGCAGGAAAGTAGTCATAATAATTTAGAGGTTAGATATTTGCCAATTCTAATCCTTTAAAGACTTATTAAAAATGTGCAGTTTTTGTGTCTTTTATCTGAGAACTGAAACAAAGGTGGGGTAGAACCCCCTAATTGAGATTAAAGAATTACAACAACAATGCTGGCCATAACTCACCTGTTTTATCCATGATGAAAATATTTCCCATATACAGGACCAATATTTCTTCTCCCTTTTCTTCCATCCACTAAACAGGCATAGACATCTATGTGTCAAAGTGGAAACATGGCATGAGAATTGTAGTATATCTCAAAGAGTATCTGCAGAATAATGGTTACAAAAATAAATAAGAACATTCATTATCAAAGTTTTTTTCTGTGCAATTAATGATTTAGGGAAAACTATTGGCAAAAAGTCTGTCTTGCCTTGTTACAACCACAGAGCAAAGAAATGAAGTGCAGAGAAATAATTCAGGTTCTGAGACTCTCAGTAATTAGAGTGGGGTTCAATAAGAAGAGACTAGCACTGTGAAAGACTAAACTGGGTCTATTCTCTTCAGCAGCTGTGTCTTTTGACACATTACCATATATCACAGGATCTAACAAAAATGTGCTTATTTGTATATTTGTCTATATACTTCAACACCACTTCACTTTGTATCCCTGGCTTGGCTGAAACTCTATTTTTCTGCTTCCACATCCCAAGCCCTGAGAATCAGATTTGTAAATGATATCACATTTGTATAAACATGTACCATATTTATGCATTTATCATTTGATTAAAAGAGGGGTTCATGTTCATTTAAAAATTATCAACCAAACTACTCCAAAATATGCATATCTATAAATGAGTGTGTTAATATGTATTCTTTGCTGGTGAACTCATTCCAGGAGTGAAATTGCTTTGTACATGAAAAAGAAACTTTGAAAGAACTTTCAGATTCTTTTCAATGTAGCTCTACCATTAGCATCTACTGCACTATCCTGTCAGGTTCTAAACTACGTCATCATCTTGACAACACTTGTTATTGCTACTTTCATTTTCCCCATTGTATGTGAGCATAATATAGTCTATTGCTTTGCACTTTAAATGTTACTAGTGATTAATAATTATGAGAGTATACACATTTGTATGTATTGCTTTTTTAATTCAACTGTTTATTATATGTTGAAATTGCTTTCTGCTTTAGCATTGAGATTTAAGTCATTTTATACTCCAGACTGCTAATTTTATCATCATGTTTTATGACTCTTCTCCTCTATTCACTGATTTATCTTCCCCTTTACAAAATTATCTGGTAGAGTAATAGTTCTCAATTTTGTTAAAGTCTAATTTAGTAATTGTATCTTTTATATCAGTTTTAATGTCTAATCTATGGCATATGTTGTCTTACTGTCATTTTATATATTTTAAAAACATATTTTGTGGTCTATTATAAGTTTCTAGTCTTCTATCACGTAGGGTTAGAATCAAGATTTGCTTTATTTTGCATTTAGATTGAGAAACCAGAAACAGGACAATGAAAAGGGAAAGGAACACTTAGGAATATGAGAAGACTCTGGGAGAGGAAAATTATACAAGGGCTGATAAGGAATGCAGAGGGCAATAACATTAAAAAGATCTGTGAAAATGTCATAAGTAAAACTGTTACACTGCAGCTTAATTAAAAAAAGTTAAGAGAAGAAAAGTAGGTAATGCAATAGTTTTAATGTCATTATTTTAAGAGGGATTTTGGAATGTCCTTGTCATTTTTGTAAAGAAATCAATGGACTCCACAATTATGTGCCTATTTCTGGACTCACTATTTTAGGTTCTATTGATCAGTGTGTCTGTTTATACTCTTATTTATTGAGTGCTCTAGCTTGTTAGTAAATACTGAAACCAGGTAGTTAAGCCTTCCAGTACTGTCACTTTTTCTCACATGTGTGTATGTGTCTGCCAGCTAGTGCTGTCCTTCATTGTTTTAATGAGGTCTTTTGATTTCTATAGACAGTTCCCTAAAATGCCCTTCATGGACTTTTACTGTTTTAATTCTGAATCTTCGTATCATTTTGAAGGGAAATGACAGCATAATGTGAATATTGTTAGGATTTCTAATCTTTAAGCACAGTTCAATTCTACATTAGTTTAGATGTTTGTAAGTTATGCTTGGCAATATGTAGGTATGGGGGAAAGGTCTCAAATACATTTTGTGAAATCTATTCCTAACCATTTTTATTTTGAAGCTTTGATAAATAATAGTCCTATAATATTTGATATTTGAATCAGCCTTTGATAGTATATAGAAACACCATGGACTTTTTATATTGACTGTCTTAGTGATTTGCTGCGATAAACAGACACCATGACTGTACCATCCTGCAGGACAGTCAACAAGGGTCCAGAGGTTACCTGGAAGCAAATGGGAGACAAGAGATGCAAAGAAAGAGGCCAAGACAAGAATCTGATCAAGGCAACAATTTTATTTTTTCCCAAGACTGAATTTATACCATAGCAGGGGTAACAGAGGGAGAGGGGACATGGGAAACATTTACACAGGCCAAGGACACAGTGCTCTTGTGGTCAGACAATCAGCTGAGTCAACAAGATGTCAGAGAGGTCACAAGCTTGTCATGTCATTAGGCATCCTGACCACAACAAGTTCGTCATATCACTAGTCATCCTGACCACCAGATGTATTTTTCAGAAAGGTCACAAGTTTGTCCTATCACTAGTCATCCTGACCACCAGATTTGTATTAGTCATCTGCAGCTGGCTAGGCATTTTCCATGAACCCAGTCATACTTAACTCTAACTATAATATTTACATCAATATTGGAGGGTTTTAAGGGCATCTCTCCCAACACATGACCAAGGCAACTTTTGTAAGGGTAACATTTAATTGAAGCTGGCTTACAGGTTCAAAGGTTCTGTTCATTATTATCAAGGCAGGAGCCTGGTATGGAGCAGGAGGAGCTAAGACAGGAGAAGACTGGCTTCCAGACAAGGTTCTTAAAGCCTACCCACACAGTGACACACTTCTCCGACAAGGCCACACCTACTCCTATAAGGCCATACCTCTAAATAGTGTCATTCCCTGAGCCAAGCATATTCAAACCACCACATTGACTATATACTTTTGGACCTTGAGAGGTTTTGGGTTTTTTTGTTTTGTTTTGTTTTGTTTTGTTTTTGTTTTTGTTTTGTTTTTGGTTATTGTTGTTACTTCTTTTAGCTTTCTTATAACTCTAATAGGATATTCTCTAGTAGCAAATTTATTTTTCATATGGTTAGATAAAGTTAGATTCACTTCTTCTGGACTATTACAGAGAAAGCAGATAGTTTGTCTTTTCTAGTTAGGTTTCAAAGGATTTCAGGCAAGTTTGTATATTAGACATACAGACTGCTAATAAATAAAAGACCTGTTTTGTTTTTATCCTTAAAGACAGCAATCAGTTTAAAGCTCAATTGACCCTTCTACCCCATTCCTTAGAATGCACATAACCACCCAATGATATACAACTCTCTCATTACTTAATGAGACTGCTAGGCAAAGCACTGCTGTTCAGCAATTATACATATGTGAAAACACACACACCCACACACACACACACACACACACACACACACACACACACACACATGTATACATGAACTACATGTTAAGTTTCTCTATTTCTGTCAGGCTCATGGCATTCCAATAGAACAACTGTACTACATTTTCTATGTAATCATTCTCTCATGTCTACTAGCCTGTACCCTACCCTGAGAACTAGATGACGTCATATTTTCCTGAGCGTTCTATCGTTTTGTGTTTCATGACATCATCTGGTCAGTGAGACATTGGTTGTTTTTAGCATCACCAATCTCAATTTTTCTGTTTTTCTTTCTGGAGATTCTAAGCAGACTTCCTACTGACTCTGTAATCACTTGCAAAACTTCAGCAAAGGACTACACCCAGATTTGCTTGGTGTTTGTTGATGGGGGATGGTTATACTCTCAGTACTAGAGTGAAATCCTGGTCCGCATTTGTCATTCCTTGTGTCAGTTGGTGTGTTGCTTAGAAAGAAACATCTGAGCAACTTAACCTTGCTGTTTGGATCAGCCTAGATGATTTGTCTAGAGGTACCAGTACATAGTCATATACTCCAAGATCCTGGAAATTTACCAGTTGCAACCTGATAAGTAATATTTATATGATGTAAAATTGAGAGCTCACAGTCCCCAAGATTAGTGCAATATTAGAGTAGGAAAATGGCCCATAATATTCTATGATGCTATTGTTAAGGGTGTCTCCTGGTCCAAAATGACCAGGCTGGAATGGAAGTATTATAGACTTGGAGCATGTCTTTCTCTGACATGTAGTAATTGGAAGAATCTTGCTTTGTAGGCAGGCTTCAAGATATGGACCAGAACCTTGTGTTCAGTTTCACCAGCAACTAAGTTCTATGAAAATTCTTGCATGAATACCTTGACTTATGTGGTTTTATACATTGATATATGGCCTGAATTTGGGGTTGATTGGTGAAAACATTCTATTAGCCATGTAGGCTAATATAAAGTTCGGTTCTAACTTGGTCTCAAAGCCATAAGGCCTAGTAAAATCTTAGGTGGTGTTCTGGGACCCACACAATAGTTGGCAGTAACTCAGACCTGTGAATAAAAGTTCAGGGCAAGTATGTTCCCCACCCAAATTGGCCCTTGTGTACCAGTGGTCTTAGGATATGGGGTAGCTGAGTTGGTTGGCACTGAGTACTACAAGGATGAATGGACTAGAGAGACTAGTTTGGAGGATAGTTCATTTATTGAAAGGGTGGTGCTAGCTTACATAGCCGAAATCAGAGCAAAGGTAGAAAACAGGACAAGGGGGAAGTGTTGAAGTAGGGGCAGGAGCCTTCCAAGATCATCAGTTAGTTTAGCAGACTGTTTCTAGTCACATGATTTTTGAGAAGTCAAAAAAGGGAAAAGCCTGACAGGCTTTATCATGACATGGCCTTTGTCTCTATGGAGTTGAGTAGGCCCAAGCTTAATTTGCATAGGGAACTGCCTCACTCCGGATGTGCTCTCTGAGAGATTTATGTACTCAGGATATAGGCAATGCTTTATTGTCCCTTATCTGCCTTGGGAACCCATTGTCAAGAAGCTGACATTTTGACAAGAACTTAGCATAACTATAATCTGATACACTATCCAGCAGCTAATGGAAAAAGATGCAGAGAACCAGAGTCAAACATTGGCTAAGCTTGGGGAAGGTTGTGGAAAAAAAAGGGGGTGTGTCTTAGTGTTTTGTTGCAGTGAAGAGACATAATGACCCAGGCAACTCATAAAGAAAAACATTTAATTGGACCTATCTTATAGTTTCAGAGGTTCAGTCCACTATCATCATACTGGGACTCGTGGTAGTATGCAAGCAGACGTGATGCTGGAGGAGCTGAATGTTCTATATCTTGATTTGAAGGCAGGAGAAGAGGACTCTTCTACGGGCAGCCAGGAGGAGACTACAATCCAAACTCTACAGAGCCCGAGCATAGGAGACCTCAAAGCCAACCTACACAATGAGGTACCTCCTCCATTAAGGTCATACCTCCTATTAGTGCCACGCCCTATGGCCAAGCACTGAAACACATGAGACTGTGGATCCCAAAATCTATACAAATCTCCACATGGAGGAAGGATTGAAGGATCCAAAGAGTTCAAGAACACCACAAGAAATTCTACAGGATCAACTAACCTGGGCTCATAGTAACTCACAAATATTGAACTACCAAGCAGAGAGTGTACATGGGATGGACCTAGGCCCTGTACATGTATGTAACAGCCGGAGCCAGGGCTATATCTGACTCTGTTGCCAGTCTATGGGTCCTTTTCCACCAATTTGGTTGAGCTATCTAGCCCAAGTAGGAGACAATGTGCCTAGTTCTCCTGCAGTTTAGTGGGCCAAGGAGTATTGGTTTTCATGGGAGACATCCTCTTTTATGAGAGAAAGGGTGTAGGAATGGTGGGATGGGATATGAACGGGAATGACTAGGAGGAGAGAAGAAAGGGGAAGCTGTGATGCTGATCTAAAGTAAATAAATTAATTAGTGGGAGAATTATTTGCTACTGGGGAACAATTAAGAAGTTTCACTTTCCACTGAAACTTCTGCAAGGCAAGGTACCTTGAATTTTTGAGGATTACAGAGAGTTCAGATTGTTACAAGGTCAGATCCAAATTATCTTGGACCATTTATAGTTCTCTTAACAGCCATTTACATGCCCATTTGTATGTAAGCTAGCATCTCTGTGACCCTTATGCAAATCTTTGGGATATACAAACAGACATACAGAAGCTCCACCAACCAAACACACACATTCACACACACACACACACACACACACACACACACACACACACATTGCAGAATATAACATCAGATAGCACCTGAGATCTACCATCTGGGATTTCTAGGTTTGCTTTAAGGTATCTAAAATGTCTCCTAATGTAGCTTGACTTTTGACTATTTTTGTTTTGGCACTATATTTTCATCAAACTGTTAATCACACTTAACTCAGAATTTGGGTTAACTTAAATCAGTGTTCTAGGGCTTTGACTAGTCATAATTCTCTGTGGCATGAACTGTCTGTTTTTCTCTTTATGCTGTATGATCATGTCAACAGACGAAAACATTAGTCTGTCCCAGTAGGGTGCAAGAGTTAGCCTGGTGCTGGTGGAGTTTTAGAACATGGTCCAAACAGTAAAAGTTGTGGGACAGGTATTATTAACAGGTCCTTGAACATTAATGCTGAAGCTAAGCTCAGCCATACCTAAGTCTGTTAGTCACTAGGGACTAAAGTCTCAGAGGATAGCTGTGCCTCAGGAACATTACAGACAAGACTCATTCCTGAGGATACCTGAAAGCACAGGCACACTGATCTGCAGCCTCACGCTTGGTATCTGGTGTTACAGAGATGTTCTTGCTTCATTCGTTGAGAGGTAAGGCAAGGCCTTGTTAGAGATGGGAAAGTGAACCTTCTTTCTCTCCGTAACTTAATTGAAAAAAAAAAAACATTTGTGCAAAAAGACTACATGCCAATTTTTTAGCAAGCATAATTATATACATATATATATGTATATATATATATGTATCATATAAATTTCAGAGGCACATTCTATTATAAATACATAATTATAAGGTATTTTCATTCATGCCTATAACCAGCTAAGTATGAAAAGAGAGTTGAAATTCTGTAATCTGAGAGATTGTATTTGTTATTTAGTAACAGTTATATTTAGTGGGAAATTGTCATGCACCAAGCCCTGTTCTATTTTTCTCTTTGGCTTTTTATAATAGGTACATAAAGAACTGAAGGCTAAAGGAACAAAGATGAGATAACCAAGCCAGACACATCGAGCCAGACACATCGAGCCAGACACATCGGAGCATGCCTGAATCTGAGCTTTCAGGAGTCTGAGGCAGAAAGGGTGCTTTAAGTTGGAAGAAGCTCAGGCTACTTACCAAAACAATCAAGTCTGAAAATTGTACTTACAAATATTTTTGCAGCACTCAGGAGTCTTAAGAAAGATGGATTGGTAGGATTTCAAAGTCATCCTGGGTTAAAATGTGAGTTTCAGGTGAGGTCAGGCTACAGAGTGAGACATATCAAACAAACAAACAAACAAAAAATACTGCATAAAGGTCTGCAGTTGTTACCACAGTCCAGGATTGGCATGTCATAACAAAGTACATGAAAGCAGTTTTCTGTAATATTCGAGCTTTCCCACAGAGGAGGGATAATCAATTTATGGAAACAATTGCTTCTGACAAATAAGGAGTGCCACAACTTCTTTGGACTAACTTACAGAGCCAGTGATCAACCAGAACACTCTGTCACAAGCATTGATTAAGAATGCATAACTCTCAAGCTTCTATAAGGTAAAGGAACACTGTCATTAGGACAAAACGGAAACCATCAGATAGGAAAAAATCTTTACTAATCCTACATCCAATAGAGGGTTAATACTCAATATATAAAAAGAACTCAAGAAGTTAGACCCCTCAGAGCCAAATAACCCTATTAAAAATGGGGTACAGAACTAAACAAAGAATTATCAGCTAGGAATATCAAATGGCTGAGAAGCACCTAAGAAATGTTCAACATCCTTAGTCATCAGAGAAATGTAAATCAAAACAACCCTGAGATTCTACTTCAGACCAGTCAGAATGGCTAAGACCAAAAACTCAGGTGATAACAGATGCTGGTGATGATGTGAAGAAAGAGAAACACTCATCCATTGTTGGTGGGATTGCAAGCTGGTACAACCACTCTGGAAATCAGTCTGGAAGTTCCTCAGAAAATTGGACATTGAACTACCTGAGTAAGCAGCTATACCTCTCTTGGGCATATACCCAAATGATGCCCCAAAATACAACAAAGACACGTGCTCCAATATGTTCATAGAAGCCTTATTTATAATAGCCAGAAACTGGAAAGAACCCAGATGCCCTTCAACAGAGGAATGGATACAGAAAATATGGTACATCTACACAATGGAGTACTATTCAGCTATTAAAAACAATGATTTCATTAAAATCAAAGACAAATAGATGGAATTAGAAAATATCATCCTGAGTGAGGCAACCCAATCACAAAAAACAAACAAACAAACAAAAAACATCATGGTATGCACTCACTGATAAGTGGGTATTAGCCCAAAAGCTCGAATTATCCAAGATAAAATCCACAGACCACCTGAAGCTCAAGCAGAAGGTTGACCAAAGTGTGGATGCTTCAGTCCTTCTTAAAAAGGGGAATAAAAATGTTCATAGGAGGGAATATGGAGGCAAAGTTTGGAGCAGAGACTGAAGGAATGGTCATTCAGAGCCTGCCCCACCTGGGGATGCAGGATATATATATCTCCACCAAAAGTAGACAATATTGATGAAGCCAAGAAATGCATGCCAACAGGAGCCTGTTACAGGTATCTCCTGAGCAGCTTAGCCAGAGCATGACAAATACAGAGGTGAATGCTAGCAGCAAACCATTGACCTGGGAACAGGGTCCCAGTTGGAGGAGTTAGAAAAAGGATTGAAGGAGCTGAAGGGTCTTGCAACACCATAAGAACAACAATACCAACCAAACAGAGCTCTCAGGGACTAAACAACTACCCAAAGTCTACACATGGACAAAGACCCATGACTCCAGCTGCATATATAGAAGAGGATGGCCTTGTTGGGCACCAATCAGAGGAGAAGCCCTTGGTCCTGCCAAGTCTGGATACCCCCACTGTAGAGGAATATCAGGGTAGGGTGGTGGGAATGGGTAGTGGTTGGGGAGGGGGAATACCCTTATTGAAGAAAGGGAGGGGAATGGGATAGGGGCCTTATGGATGGGAAATGGAGAAAGAAAATAACATTAGAAATATAAAGAAAAAAAAAGAATGCATACCTCCAAGAAACTTACAGCCAACCACTGAGAAGGATTGAAGAAACTGAAGGGGAGAGCAACCCCATAGGAAGACCAAGAGTATCAATTTACTGGAACTCCTGGGAGCTCCCAGAGTCTACCTCACCAACGACAGAGCATTCATGGGCTGATCTTTGGTCCACAACATATATGTAGTAGAGGACTGCCTTATCTAGCTTCAGTGGGAGGGGATGTGCCTAATCCTGTAGAGACTTCATGCCCCAGGAAAGGGAGATGTTAGGGGGTAAGGTGAGGGTGAGTGGGTGGGTACTGGAGACTGGTGGGTGAAAGAGGAAGAGAAGAGAAGAGAGGAGGAGGGGAGGAGAGGAGAGGAGGAGAGGGGAGGAGAGGAGAGGAGAGAGAGGAGAGGAGAGGAGGAGGGAGGGAGGAGAGGAGAGGAGGAGAGGGAGAGGAGAGGAGAGGAGAGAGGGAGAGAGAATGCAAACCTCTTGTCACTTCCTTGGGCTTAAAGTCATGAATTATCACGAAGTGTCTTGAAGACAACCTGTGATCACTGTCTCTTTTGTTTCTCTTTATAATATATCACATTGTTTAAATATTTCTTTGCTCCTTTCTTTTACTGGGGATTTGAGATTTTACCTGGGGCTCCTTTGTTGAACTTATGGAGGTGGAACCTTTACCATTAAGCTCTGCTAACCAAGTTTCATTTTTTTACTTTGTCACTTTTCTTTTTAAAAACTGCTTATTGGTTATTTTATTTATTTGCATTTCAAATGTTTTCTCCTTTCCCAGTTTCCACTTAGCAAACCCCCAACCCATACTCCCTTCACCCTACTTCTATGAGGGTGCTCCCTCACCCACCTACCCACTCCCGCTTCACCACCCTAGCATTCCCGTACATTGGGGCAACAAGTCTCCACAGGACCAAAGGCCTCCACACCCTTGGTGCCAGATAAGGTCATCCTCTGTTACATAAGTAGCTGGAGCCATGGGTCCCTCCACGTGCACTCTGGTTGGTGGTTTAGTCCCTGGCAGCTTTGGGAGGGTCTGGTTGCTTGATACTGTTCTTCTCCCTATGGAATTGCAAACCCTTTTTGCTTCTTCAATCCTTCCCCTAACTCCTCCGCTGGGGTCCCAGTGTACTGTCTAACGGTTGGTTTCAAGCATCCACATCTGTATTGGTCTGGCTCTGGCAGCGGCTTTCAGAAAACAGCCACACCAGGCTCCTGTCAGCAAACTATTATTGGTATCAGCAATAGTGTCTCGGTTTGGTGTCTGTACATGGAATAGATCCCTCCTTTAACAGAAACATTAAGAAATATTGACATGAATTCAATTTTCTATGTACAGATTCTCAAGTCAACATATTTCTGGTAGTTTTTCTACAGTCTAGACCGAACAATACAAAGGTAAGATCTGTGATTCTGGGGTATGTAGTCTGCAATTCTACAGGAAGTTTTGGTCGTATATATCTGATTATAAGCAGATTCCAAGAGTTAAATAAATCAGAGTCATTATACAAGGCATCAGCCACCTACCCTAGTTTAGATTGAACCTGAAGAGTCTTGAGGGAGAGCTGAGGGCCAGAAAGAGGGAAGTGGCACTATGTCTTCTTCACATTTATGCCAGCAGAGATGGATCTACAACTGTCCTTCCTTCCCCTGACTGTTTCTGTATCACCTTCAGTTCAGGGACAGATGTATAAGTTCAGTACCATGATGAAAGGCTTCATCTTTTCTGTAATATTTTTTTCCTGGAGAGACATGAATGAATATTTTCACCCTAGATGGAAGACCAATGACAGACTAGAATACAAGCAAACAACAAGCTAGCAAGCAAGTCTAAGACTAGCAATGGCTTTCTTACTGGGGTTACTTACAGAAATGTGGGTGATTCAAAGACAAGCATTTCACCAAAAAGCCTCCTCTCCCCTCAGCATGCACAACACTTTACCCATCCCAAGTATTTCTTGCTCAGCTTATCGGCAGCTCTAGAGAACAGGCATTTTCTTACCCTCAATGAATGCTCACTGCTTAACTTTTGGGGAGGATTCTTGTGACTCTTGAGATTTTCTAAGCCTGTGACCATTATAAGTGTCTTTAGCTTTCTGAGTTTATGAACTACTTCCTCCTGGTCTCTCTTGGAGGGGATTGTTTCAATTTGGAAAACTAGTAACACAAAAATCTACATGACATAGTAAGATTGCTGACAATCTGATCCTATTTAATTAGATAAAACAATGGATCTGCCGCGCGCCCAACGTCTCGCCAGCAAGAACGACGCGCGGACACCAGGATCCTTCTGCAGCAAAGCGTTTATTGCATCTTGAAGAGGAGAGACCCGGGGCCCAGAAAGGTGCTGCTTATATACACCCTAATGTGGCGTGTCCACGCCTGATTTGTCGCTTACCCATGATCTCATTGGCACGCCCCGGGGTGGGCAAAGACTTGGTGTGAACACACTCTTGCACATGCGCACACAGCTAGTTTCCTGAAAGGAAGTCGGGCTGGTGCAGCGGAAGCCAGCGCCATCTTGTAATGGCGAATGCTATCGCAGCTTTCCACATGGATCCTAGCTTGTTAGGTCTCCACAGAAGTGAGTCTATCTTCCTTTTTGAATTACCTACATTAGATAGTAAAACAGTAGCCTTGCAGACAAGGAACAATGTCAAATACTTATAAGAATTCCTTTGACATTTTAAAAATAATAATAATAATAACAATTATTATTATTATTATTAGATATTATATTTGACATAATATAATTAGTATTATATAATAATTATACTCACAGAAAATGCTAGTTATTCTGCATAACAATTTCTGAATATGACCATTTGTCTTATAAATAGAATATTAAATGCCAAACTACGAAACAATTTTGCATATTAACTGAGAAATATCCATATATTTAGACTTCCATTGAGAGAAGTTTCATACATACCAAACCTGTGATGATGGGCAGCTTGTACAATCTCTCTGAAGTTTGTTTTCCTTATGGGCAAAGAAAGTTGTGAGGATGACATGCAATAACATATCAACTGACTAATAGTGTCATAGCACATAAAGAAATGAGAAATGCAGTCATCTGTATTCTTATGCGTGTCAGAATCAGCATTAAGGATGTGTAATTGAGTCTACAAAATTATCGTGCTGTATAACAATATTGAATGGGACACAATGATGACACTTCTTTCTATCTGATAGTATCTGAATGCGTTTTGTTTCAGACAAAGGGTTTTATTGCTGCAGTACCAAAAATTCTTTTCTAAGTCAAAGACAAATTTAGAAGAATAACTCAAATTAATGATAGGGGTTTAAAAAGACAATAGCCATGTTCTTTGAAAATGAGTGCAAGGCTCTCATTCACATTTTAAAACTGAAATATAATTACCATGTTTTACAAGTTACAGCTGTCAAATGTTAATTTTGACACACTAAATATAGGTATTTTTCATTACCTATATGCAGTGTACACTGACCACTTTTAATACTTGCCTATCAATCTTTCCTACTCCATTCCTCCCTACCGATCTATATTTCACATTGCTCCCTATTCATTTTATACTATGACCCCTAAAGTTAGGCAGAACATGGGTTTGAAGCCATCCCTTGGAGCCTGGTGGGGTCAGCAGTGGATAAACAACTGAAGATGGTGATTTTCCCTTTCCCAGCAAAGTTGGGCTGGAGTCCCTTCCTCTTCTCTGATTGAGTGTTTAGAGGGCGAGTCTTATGTGGGCCCAGAGCACGAAGCACGGTTATTCTGAGTTAATGACAGATGATGAGTACCTTTTGAACAATTTTGCACATCTCAAGTTAAAACTGGTTTCAATATCTTCTACCTTTTTTCCAGCTCTTTCCTTCCTTTTATCTACGCTTTCTGATATCTGTCATAATAGATGGTTATACGGTTCCTACACTGGTGAATGACTTTACTACCTAGCTTCTTACAACAATGTAATGTTGGGATTGATCCACTCCATGTTTGTTCCTGCTTTTTGTCTTCTTTGAGAGAGTCTCGTCCTATAACTCTTGCTGACATCAAACTGGAGGTCTTCCTGTCTCAGCCTTCCAAGGCTGACAATATGGGTATAAATCACTATAGCCCAGTATGTTTTACTTCTTTATTTAGAAAGATTTCATTGCATGAATCTATGAAAAGTATAGTTTCCTAAGGAAGGCATTTGAGTTATTTCTGTTTCACAGTTATTAAACTGAGGCTTCTACAACATTCTCAGATAATTTTCTTCATATTTTTATGTGCAGAATCACCATGTCTCAGGAAGGCTGATGATTCTTGATTTTATGAGAAATTTCATATATGTGCCCTAAATTGGCATAGTAACCGATATTCCCATCAGCATGAAAGTTCTAGCTATGGTGTCTGCATTTGCCAGCATTTGCTATTGCTGCTTATTTTATATTTAGGCCTTTTATTTAATATTTTACCTTTAAACATTATTTCATATAAAACTTAATTTATATTTAGGCCTCAATATTTATAGGTGCATCCTGTCAAGCCTGGGTTTGATCCCATGGACCCACATGGTAGAAGGAAAGAAACCAAGAAAGGAACATGGGTTGTGGTATGTGACCACACCCCCACCTTCACAAATAAATAAAGATAAAATAAGTTAAATTTTAATCACTTTTACAGCTATAAATTTGAATCTCCTTCTGCATTTACTTTGTCTTTGCCTAGTAACAAGTGATGTTGAAAAACTCATCATGTGCCTGTACTTCATTTGCATACCTTTGATGGTGAAGGGTTTATTCAGAAATTCACTTTTTTTTCCTGTTTCATAGTCATTTATAGCATATAATATCCACTGGACAATATATGTAAAATAAAACTATAGATATATAATCTGAATATGTTCGCAAGCATGTAACAGTTGTCTCTAGTTTCTTACTAAGAGTTTTGAACAACTCCCAAAAAGATATGTTAAATCAAACATTCTTTAGAATTTTGAACATGTTAAACAATAAAATTATTCCCAGCTGTCTGTATGATTTCACTTTTATCATTGGGTCAATGATTCTTAACTTTGTATAATGTTTTACCATAGAAGTAGAAATCATTTTCTTATTTTTTTCTCTTAAACAACTTTTCTTAGAATACTTACTTAAACATTTTTCCCTTATCTCTGATCTGTTGATCTGTTCCACTGATCTATCTTCTAGCTCCATCTACACAGGCACGCATTGATATTTATCTATTTATTTTTCTATCTATCTATCTATCTATCTATCTATCTATCTATCTATCTATCTATCTATCCATCTCTTATCTCCATACATCTGTCTTCT
Organism: Rattus rattus; assembly: GCF_011064425.1. Classification (NCBI taxonomy): domain Eukaryota; kingdom Metazoa; phylum Chordata; class Mammalia; order Rodentia; family Muridae; genus Rattus; species Rattus rattus. The sequence continues at coordinate 44,525,566 of NC_046159.1, forward strand.
ATCCTTCTGTCTGTAGTCTACGTATATCAGTTGAAAACTTCTTTAATATATATATATATATATATATATATTACACATTGTACCTTTATTTCAAGATTGTTTTCAATAAAAAAGATTATTAGTATGTTATTATTAATTTAGAAACAGTTTGTCTATATTTTTTTAACAATCTTGCTATGGTTTTGATTCAAATTTAGATTATTACCTGAAGACTGTTCAGCCTATGAGGAGCTACATCTTTAAATTAAACTAATGTCTGCAGTCTGCACTTCTGCACTGCCACTGAGGATCATGTTGAGGTCCATGGCCCATGCTGCCAACAGAGGCCATGCAGATGTTTGTGATCTGTGCTGTTGCCAGAAATCATGTAGAGGTTCTGTGCTGTCAATCACTTTAAAGGGGCATAGAAGCTTTGATTGTGGTGGTATTAATGACTCACAATTGAGAATGAGAAACATAGAAGAGTTCTGTGATACTCTCACACTCCTCCCCCAAAGAAACAGCCTATAAAGGAAGCCAATGAAGAAATTTCTTAACTATTGTGATAGGGATGCTGAAGTGTAACTCTGCACAGTTGGTGACTTCTGACAGGTTGGGGTGGGGAAGGACTGTTTTCATTAAGCAGCTGCTGGGCAATGGGAGTTTGACCATGCTCAAGTGAGTATATGAGGAACATCAAGTAAATTGTTATTTTATTCATTTTGGGGGAGGTCTCAAGAGTTGCAGTTGGATTGGGAGTCTTTGTAATCAGGATAACATATGAAATTCTCAAATAATTAATAAAGTTATGTTGGAAAAAATTAAACTGACTCTTTTATCCCCAGAAGCCACTGTCCGATAAACTCCTTCCCACTCGATGCTAGAATGTCACTTGGTTTGACCTTGGTTAATTGAAAGATTTTGGTGAGTAGGGTTAGGACTTAGAGTTTAACTCTAAATTTTTATTATTATCATGTATATATTACGTGAACAGATGTGGGCATACTGTAGTATGTGTAGAGTCAGAGAATATCACCTTAGAATTGACTTCCTTTTTTCACCTTTATATGAGCTGTAGTGATCAGACTCAGATCACGAGTCTTGAGCTATGAGCACTGTACTAGGTAAGCAACCACATTGGCTACCCTGAGGTTTACAACCTGACCTCCTAGTCCAGTAGATTTTTTTTACCTACTTACATGTGATCAAGCAATTCCGTGATCCTGGAGCACAGGCAACAACTGCTTCTGTTGCTCCATTGAACTGTGTCTTGAAAAATGTAAACCCTTTCTCTTAAGTTGCTTCTTGCCTTCTTTGGTCATGACCGTGAGAAAAGTAATTAACATGTACTGTGTTATAGAGTCAGCAAATAAAATTTTATCTTGACAACAAAATGTCTCTTCCAAAGCCCACAGGAGCAAGAACTAGTAGGATGAGGCATTGAGCATTGAGTTAGTAGTGGGGATGTGGCTGAGCTATGATGACATCCGTTCTCCACAGAGTACTTCGGTACCAATTTTCCATCCTGTGCAGTTGATATGGTACCCAAAAGAATGGATATCATTTCTAAATTAGATTTTAAGACATAACTGTACAATAGCAGTGGAAAATAAATATCCCCTTTAATGCCTATATAATTCATAGTATAGCCAAATTTGTTCTAAAACCTGCTAATTTATAAATAATAAGGGTTTACCAATTTTACTCAACCATTTAGTTTAATGTGTAGTTTTATTCCTCCCAAATGACACTTAAAATACAAAGATTAACAATAAACCTCTCAAGAAATAATGAGCTACAATAATATTATAAAGTACATTAGAGGAAATCAGAATGAACTTCAACCACACAGCACAAAAGAGATAAAATTCATTTATGTAAGTTTGCTGAAAACTCAAACTGGGAGATTAGAATGCTTTCACATTTCTTTCCTCAAAACCACTTTGATCTTAAGACAGAAATGCAAATATTAATAAACCAAAGTGATAAATAGGACATATATGTAACCTGTCTTAAGGTAATAAACTCTGTGACTTGAATGATGTATCTATTTAAAGTCTGAAATGCTGGCGAAGAGAAAGTAGTTCTAGAAGACCCTAAAGAAGATGAGCTTCATCAAGAAGCCCCTAAATCTCAGAAAGTCATTGCAGTAAAAAGATAAAATAGAGAAAAAGTAAGGATTGATGTAGGAACATAGATTCATCTGGGGAGATACTAAGGTTAACAGAATTTTTTACTGAGTTACTCAGATATAAGAATTGAGCTTGTTATTGCATTTGAGGACGTCATTCTTTGGGGAAAATATATGTATGGTCTGATGGTTGTCCATTTGCCATTAATAATACCAGCATATGTCATTTACTTTATCTATCTCCAACTTTTCTATCACCTATACTTTTCATATATTATCTTTAATTTATATGTTATCTATCATCTTTTTGTCAAGTCATCTATCACTCATTTATCTATCATCTCCCTACTTTGCTATCAACTATTCTGTTATCTATTATTTCTCTATCATTTTATGTGCCATCTCTCTATATGTCTATCATCTGTCTATCTTTATCTCTCAATCATCTATCCTCTATCAAGCTATAAGTATATATCTATCATCTAGCTATTATCTATAAGCTATATCTATCTATCTATCTATCTATCTATCTATCTATCTATCTATCTCTCCATCTATCTATCATTATGCCCAATAACATAACGATATAATATCTCTCTTTAATCTACCAATCATTTGTTATTTATATATATATATATATTGCATGTATTAATTAATCTGTGTATTTATGAGACAAATTTGTTATAGTGAATCATATTGATATTTAATTTGTTTACCAACAAGATTAAGAGCTGACAATCACAAAGTTCAGGACAAGCAAACTTTCTATGAGAAACTCCTTGTGCAAATATGGATCAAACCAGGACACAAAGTGATTTGAAGCCAAAGAATATGTGGGAAACAGTCTTACTTGCCAAGACATATTTTTAGATTGGCTTTAATACATAAAATGTGATATAATGGGATATATTTCCATTAAAACATCTTAATATAACTAAATAAAGGGAAAGTCACTAAAAGCTCAAGGACTTAATCTTTATACTCACCAGTTGGGAGACCATACAAGGTCTCTAGAAGTATCAGTTACGTAAAAATAATAATTGCAAGTACTGAAATTAGTGACGTGCTTATTTTGTATATGTCATTTAATTTTGATTTTGCTAGTGCTAAAGTTTCTTAAATAAGATTATTGATTTGTCCACAACACAGATAAACAGTTGCTTGCATTTTACATTATATTATATCTTACATGATACTTTATTCAAGAGCGATATTTTAATAGCATAATGAATTCATGATAGATAAAAGATGACTGCAGTTATAGTTGCTAAAAAATTTTATCACCAAAAATGGTAATACGTGAAATATGACAGGCAAATGGCAAAAGATTCAAATTCTAAATTTAATTTGGAAAAAAAATTAAAAGAAAGAAAAACTTGCTACAACAAATTTCAGCCCACAGGTTGCCTATTGTTGAACAATTCACTGTGAAATCCTTAACTCATTTAAAAGGAAAGGTGATGTAACTAATTTTTCTAATACTAAATTGTTTTCTCTATTGAATCACAAATATTACTCTCTGTGATCATGCATCTATCATCTGTTTTCAAATTGAGAATATATGCTAGTTTCTGTTTAAAAAAAAAAAAAACTCTTGACCTGAGACATTTACCTCATAATATCTGTGCATTTGCAAATTGTTGTATAAGAATAGAGATTTAGTTTTCGAGATGTGTAGTAAAATTCAGTCAATTCTAACTCATTGTTTCACATGTCTTTGTCTATTTAGGCATGGATCTATCAAAGACATAATGGGAGAAGATTTGTAGCAATCTAATGTGCTGGGCTTCAATTCTGTCATCTGTTGGTATGGTTGCATGCACTATGATGTGGATTCGCTGCTTAACAGAGATGTGGGAGGACTGTGAATCAGTGAAGAGGATGGATGGACTAATAATGCAACAGTCAGATGTAGAAACTGGGATTTTGTTGGCAAACTCTGACATCGGAGAAATAACAAGTTATTTCTGCCACTTTAAACAGGCAACCATGTGTGAGTCATGAAGGAGACTTGGCTTTTTTATCCTTTTAAAAAAAGGGCTGTTTTAGAATGACCAAAGTTATCTTTTACAAACATGGTGTATACTTTTCAGTAAGACTAGTGCAGGAAGGTATTATCTTAAAATAGCCTAAATTGAAGAAAGAAAATTTCAGAAGAGATATCGCAAAGGAAAAAAAAGTTAACTGTTAAGAGAGTAAAAATTTTCATATATATATGAAAATCAAAATGACTTTCTATACATTTTTAAAACATAAGAAGGTAATTCATATGAGGAAAATGTGTGTGTTGTGTGTTTAGAAACAATGAATTACTTTCAAAAAGTAATTCGCAGTCAGTTTTTTGGTTTTAGAAATCCTTAGATCAGCTGTTATGCCTTTAGTCATGTCTCCTCTCATTCTGAGGTGTCTACGCTTAACCTTCCCTTCATCCAAAATAAACTTTATTTTGGCTCCTCATCTTTATAGAATCTTTGTATATACTGTTGCCTTGTACGAGAACATTGTCCATCTCGTTTAAGCTCCTCATGCTGAAAATATACCACTTTCTGTCAGAGGTGTTGATTGTTTGGCTCTGTCAAATGACCATGGTTTGCATGGAGGTAGTAGAAAGAAAGACTGGCATTTCACATCCCGAGGCATTCACTTCCCAGTTTCATCTCCTCAGCCTACTTTCTAACTACAGAAGATAAAAATCTAAGTATTCAGCATGAAATATGTCCTAGGTGCTCAGACATAGACTCTAGGACAAGCAGGAAGTCTTACAACACAGATGAATCCTACAAAGGAATGATAATTTTTACTCTCTTCATTAATGTTTTTATCTGAATTCATTGTAAGTGATACTTAGGGACCCAAGAGTTAAATGTATGGCTCTTATGTCATGTGTTTGTATGGTAAAGAACAGGAAATGCCATCACTTATCTATGCACACCTCACTCTCCATTCAGCACCATTCTTTGCTTGGATTTTATTTTGAGAGTTGATAAAGTCCTTTGTATACCCATAGTTTTTTCTTTCCCAGTTAAATTCAGATTATAGGTAATCTTCATTAGGGTAGGCATAATCTACACACAGTAATCAGCACTACCTCACAGACAATGAGCACCACATAAGATGATGAAGGAGCTGAAATTTTCATATCAATTTTATTTTATTGTATTTCTTTCACATGTCAACATGTCTATGTGCATAAACATTTTCAGTTATACTGAAAATCCCCATAGCACTCAGTACTCAGTAACATTCTGTATAGTTTACAATTTCACAACCTAGTATATCTATCTATCTATCTATCTATCTATCTATCTATCTATCTATCCATCTATCCATATATATATATATATATAAGTCTACATGCACAAGGTCCCAACTGATCCTTGTTGATGTAACTGTACTCTATGATGTTAACCCAGTGATGAAATTGCCTAGTGACACATCTCTTCAGAATGTATTTAACTAACAAATAATTGCAATTAAGATAAAGATTGCTGGGATGATAGGAATGTTAAAGACAATGCAACATAATGCAAAATCAATTTGTATCCAACATCTGACATAGCAGCTTTATTCCCTGTTTGCTTTTTTTGACACTTGGATTGAAAATGTTTACCTCGTTTGCTGGGCTGATGGCTTAGAGGTAATAATGAAATAGTTTCCCAAATTATCTTAAAAAAAAAGAACGAGGAAATGACAAGTACATGCATTGTTTGTATTAATACAGCTCATGCAGCACAAAGAAATTTCAAGCAAACTTGATTTTCACACAAACAGAAAATATTATATATGATTCTGGATAAAAAGCTTTCTTGTCTTTTAGTCTTCACTGTGCTTTTATTTGTGAGGTGTTTGGACTCAGATAGGATCACATTGTTTGGTCAATATGGTTATCCACAGATCCATTTATATTCAGTTATAGGAAACAAAAAGCAAAAGTCATTAAAATAAAAGAGTACGCCTTTCTCAGTTGCAGTCTCTCATACTCCTAGACAGCCAGTTTGTTATTCAATTATTAAATCCTGAGGTAAGCTCACTTAGCCACTTTTTTAGTTAAGTGGTAGAAAAAGTCATAGCCTTGTACCACTTTCATTGGCCAAGAAGAAGAAGTTGAGAGTCCTGCAGAAAAAACTTCATGTCCTTAGGATGAAGAAGTTTCAGCATGGTCAGATATTATTGACAGCATTTATCTTAGTACTTGGACAACCTTAATCTGTTAAGTGTGTCTTTCTTCTCTGTATTTTCACACTTCTAAAATATTGTGTGATGATAATAAGATGTTGTGAATAATAATGGAATATAAATAAGGCACTTGTTCAACAGTCCATCCAGAGATAACTAGGAATTAAGTTTGACTGTACAATTTTTTTCTAATGCTGAACGTAAAATAAGCTGAAACCTCAATCTTAAACCAGTCTTAATTCTCAGAATTTTAGGACTGATTATTATTTTTAAATGCCCAATCTCAGGAAAGAATTTGAAATACATTTCCTAGCGTGAATTTGTTACTGTCTCTAAAAGATTTAATCTGTTTCTTTGCTCAAGAGAATAAATAACTCTGGGTTCTTATATTTCAACACTTGTTTCTCTATGTGTCTTCAGGGTAGCTGGTTCCCCAATTTCAAATCATGCTCAATTATTTTTATATTTGGCACCTCAGATGATCAGTATATTTAGACACATACATTAATCTTAGAGTTTATTGGGTCTTGACAGAAAGAAGCATTCAACACTATCATTTGACTTTCAACAGACAGATGAATGTTTGAATATGTGTTGTTATTGTTGTTGTTTTTTTTCTTCTTCTTCTTCCCCTTCTCTTCCTCTCTGTCATCTTCCTCTTCCTCCTCATGTTCCTCCTCCTCCCCTCTTGTTTTCCTTCTGTCTTTCAATTTTCTAGGAACTCAACACTCCTACCTGAGATTGCTCAAGTAACACACTAGGTACAGGGAATTGCTGGAGACACCTTTGGAATAGCACCTATAAGGCACTAAGGAATAATTTTCTTCCCTGGGAAAGCTGTGTTGTGAGGTAGGGTTGGTAAAAGTTGGCAAACATTTAGGTAGGGCATGGGTTACACCATTTTATGGTGACTCCTTTTAAAACCATGTCATTCATTTTTTTTTAGAAAGCTTCTACAGTAGTAGGTTTAATTAAGTACATCATTGAACTCACTCAGCAACAAACACTGCTACCTACAACAATGACCTGCCTACAAGATATACTGATGCAATAGTGTCACCAAGGCTATGTTATTAACCCTTCACTTTTGATTGGATTTAAGATTGACTCCCTGAGTAGGAATCTATACCTAACACTACTGAAGTGACTGATGATGTGAGACTAGTTAGTTTATGAGGTCTATTGCTATTACTCTACTAATGGAACACAGCAATAAAAATGGCTACATACCAACATACTACTGTACATGTATATCAGTGACCCACTCAGTCTTCATCAGAGAAGTTTCTTCTTTCAACAAATGGTAATTAATACAACAGATTTACAGATGAACACTGAGCAGAAGGTCAGAGACTTTGGAACTCTAAGCTCTAAAACATAAGATTTTATCATACTTCTCCCCTCAAGGCACAGATATCTATTCAGAAGGGGAAGTAGAAAGAATGTAACAGCCAGAGTGGAAGATGACTCCAAGAAAAGAGTACATTCCAAAAACAAGGCAGATATACATATGAACCCACAGACACTGTGGCAACAGTCATAAGACCTAAACACATTCAAATAACATGAAATTCTGGCACTGAGAAGGAGAAGTAGACACAAACTCCTACCTCTAGCCAAAAAATCTATTACCTATTTACAATTGATGCCTACAAGACATTTTCTCCAATGGAAAGACATTGGGTATATCAACCATACTCTAGGTCAGGCCCCATCTGTAGTCAGGAAAAGATATCACTCAACACATACTCTGTGTTGCTTGTTTGATGGTGGGAGTGTGGTGTGGGTGCTTTATTTCATTTTTTCTGCTGTTGCTTTAATTTTATTTCAGAGAAAGAGAGAGACAGACACACAGAGTAAGACAGAGATTGAGAAAGAGAAAGAGACAAAATAACTTTGCTTAGGTAGGTACAATGAGATCTTGGAGAAGTTCGAAGACAGGAAAGAATATTATCAAAATGTGTTGTATTAAAAATAGTTTAAAAGCCATCAAAAGGTCCCTAATGAAAGTTGCGAAAGAACTACAATGGCCTTCAGAGAAGTTTCTGGCTTACAGCCAGCCAGCTGTTGCCTTGAATCCCAATCATGACCTCTTGCTAAATGCAGGGCATGCATGGGAAAAGACAGATTGCAGGTGGTACAGTCCTTCTGACAGGATGATTCATCAACAACTCTAACCCAAGATCCTTGAGTGGACAGTATTCCTATCATCTGGGAAAGAGGAGTAAACCATAGCTTCTCTAAATGATATCTAGTGAATTCATGAATTTATGTAGAAATTGCAACTAAAACACCATTTGAACACTCAAAAATAAGTACTAAAATCCAATTTATGGTGTTGATACTTGTATCAGGCTGTGTGAAGTGTGTGTGTGTGTGTGTGTGTGTGTGTGTGTGTGTGTGTGTGTGTGTTGAACATGTCCGTGTGAGTGCAAGTGCCAAGATAGACTAAAGTGGGTTTTGATCCAGTTGAACAGGAATTAAAAGCAATTCTGAGCTACTATGTGGGTTTGTGGATCCTGCAAATCAAATCTAGGTCCATGCAAAAACAGTATATCCTCTTAACTACTGAGCCATCTCTCCAGTTGCAGTTAACTTTTAAACAATAATTTTTGTTACAGATTTCCTTGTCACGTCATTCATAATTTAAAACTATGAGTTGTTTTGTTTTATTTTGTTTTTTCTTATATAGTGTTTTATTTTTACCCTGAGATGACTCTTACATTCAGTCTTATAGTTGAGATCTGTCTTAGTCATGGTTTCTATTCCTGCACAAAGCATCATGAGCAAGAAAAAAGTTGGGAAAAAATAATTTATTCAGCTTACATCTTTACATTGCTGTTCATCACCAAAGGATGTCAGAACAGAAACTCACACAGGGTAAGAACTTGGAGGCAGGAATGGATGCAGAAGCCATGGAGGAATGCTCCTTAATGGCTTGCTTCCCCTGGTTTGCTCAGCTTGCTTTCTTATAAAACCCAAGACTACCAGCCCATTGATGGCACCACCCACAGCGGACCCTCCTGTCCTTGATCACTGATTGAAAAAATGCCTTATAGCTGGATCTCATGGAAGCATTTCCTCAAAGGTGGCTCCTTTCTCTGTGATAACTCCAGCTTATGTCAAGTTGACACAAAAAAATTAGCCAATACAAGTTGGTCTGGTATCAAATTTGTCTTGTTACTCCTTGATTTGAAAATGCATTTATTTTATTTCTCTTCTGATATATCTCCTCTTCACTGCATATAAAAACCAAATCACAAGCTTCCTGCTGCTGTGTAGACATGTATTTGACATGCACAGAGTAATGCCACTGTCACAGGTAATGATGGGGTTTGGTAAGAAACTTAGTCTTTCAAACTGTTATTGTTCTGTAAGTCACCTGTTCATTCTTTTCGTAACATCTTTATGTTTTGGTAGCATAATTCCCATTTGCTCTGCATAGTTTCACTAGTCTTGTTTTACAGATCTTGTCAATTCTATAAGTTTAGGATACTTTTAGAGTTATTTCTCTAAATACAGTGTGGCCCCAATCTCTTTATCTCAGTTTGAGAATCTCATCCTTCTTAAATTTTTGTTTTGTATTGTTTCAGTGTTTCAAAGGTCCCCAGGCTTCTTCAATTTTTATGAAGTTTCTTTCCTGTTCTTGGGCTATGTAATTTCTATTGATCTAACCTTAAGTTGACTGACATTTTCTTCTGTCATATAGTCTGTTACCGAGTGAATCCACTGAATTCTGTACTAAGGGTAGAACACTTATGATTTAAATTTTTTATTGAGTTGCTTTTTTCATATTTCTATTGGTGGAGTGTTCTCAGCCCTTATTTGTTTCAATTCTCATATCAGACAGTTATAATCGAGTTCTGAGCATTGTTTTCAGATAATTAAAACATCAGGGTCATTTGTGGGTTAGGATTCATTGGTTGTTTTGTTTCCTTAAAACATTATAGATTCCTGTGTCATTTGTTTTGGGTGGTGTTTTTGTTCTTGCAAATCTTTTGTTATATAGACTCTAGTTTCTCTTCTAATCTCCTTGGAAACATAGATGTTTTTATTTTATGAAGCACTTAGTTTTGTTACATGTGTCTTTTGATGGATGAAGATTTAAATTTTGGGTCAGTCCCTTTAGCCTTTGCTGGCTCAAAATATTTTCTAATACACATTTCACTATAATCAAAGCAACTTGCTTTATTCACTGTATTTTAAACTTGTGACTTTAACTTTTCCATTATAACATAATCAACTTCAAAAACTTCTTTTTAATTTTAATTTTAAAGTTAAAATTAACTTTAACGTAATCAAGTATTTTCATAATTACCAGTTTAAAATTGACACATGCCAACTAAAGAACTAGAATATACAAGTTAATAAGAGTCTCAGCTTATTTAACTGAGTAAATCCCTTATTTAACTGAATTTCAAGCAAAACTCCTAAAGAAATAACTGAGAGCATAAAAAGGGAGGGTGAACCTTGGCATTTTATGTGTTTGAGGGAAAGATGGAGTTATAAGTTTGTTTAATACTCTAGGCTTTCTCTTGGGGTCTGAAGGTCTTATATCCTAAATGTCACTGAGAATGGGAATCATGCTGGCTCTAATGCCTGATGCTTAGTTTAACAAAATATTGCTTTCTGTCTGATGAAGGTGACATGCCCTAACTTGATAGTAGCAGTGATATTCCTTATTGACAGGGAATTGCATTAGAAAAAGCTCCCAAATATTTGTAAAAGATTTAATTCTGTTGAGTGTAGGTTATAATAAACAATACACCATCAACAGCAGCAGTAATAACACTAATAGGAAGGAAACATGAGAAAAACTGACATTAAGCCTAAATGTATATAAATGTATTCAAATTGTAATTTATAAGTTTATATATGTATATATAAACACACACAAACACACACACATATATACATATAGATGTATATATGTGTTTCTGTGTGTGTTTGTGTAGATGAATGCAAGTATGCTTGTCATAGCTCTTGTGCAAAAGTCAAAGAACAACTTTGGGAAGACGGTTCTTTCATTCCCCTTTGATATTGGTTCCACGGATATAAGTCAGGTTGCACTTCAGTGATGAACGCTCTTGTTGTACCTATAATCCATTGCCTTTAGTCACTTCGATTCACAAGCTTATGACAAAGAGGACAATGTCACAGAAATTGGAAAACTAAAGAATTGGAAATGATAGAAATTTTCAGGTAGAACATTAAGAATCTTATAAAAACCCAAGTAGTATAGACACAGGGAAAATACATAGAACTGTCCCATAAAAACGATTCCTACAAACAAGGAGCTGGGGAAAAGACTCGGTGATTAAGAAAGTACTTGTTGCTTTTGTAGAGATTCAGTTGCCAGCACCCACATGTTGGCTCACAACTACAGATCCAGGAGATCTAATGCCATCTTGTCACCACTGCAGGTACCAGTCACACACATGGTACATATTCACATATGCACACAAAATACCTCAACACACACAAAAGTAAATAACAAAAGAACAATGATAAATCTTAAAAGCATCCAGAAGTCTATCAGTGATGGTTCATCACAGTCAAAATTTCATATAGTGTGCGTGCGTGTGTGCGTGCGTGTGTGTGTGTGTGTGTGTGTGTGTGTGTGTGTGTTTCATTCATGAATCCAAAGACTTCCTGGCCAGGTGGCGGAAATGTGGGAACCACAAGGAACACAAAGAGGTATAGAAAAACTCACCACTACAGATGGTGGCCAACATGGTAGGGGAGAACTCGTTTTTAAAATTATTAAGAGATTAAAAGATAGAATACATACACACAATGATATAGTTTTGGAGGAGAGAGAATTAGTTTCTAGTGAGCAGAGTGAGTTACAAGCAAGCTGAGAAACAAGAACAAAGAAAGACAGCAGCTAGAGAGAGCCTAATCTGAGAAGCTGGGAGCCACTGCTATGGAAGAAGGCTGACCTGTTCCCTGTCTGGATGCAAGGAGAAAGGCAGTGAGAAGCAGACATTAAAAGCTGCCTGCCTCCAGCCACCAGACAAATAAAGGATAGGGATAAAACTATTTTATTTAATTGTTTTTAAGGATAGAAGGGGGTGTAATGGTAATTCTTTAAATGTTCTTAAATATACAGGGATATTAAGTGTCACATAAAAGAGAATTTAGGGAAATTGAATGAAGAAATGCTTTAAAGACACTTACAAGACAGTAAGTACAATCAGTGCCTAGCTGCTTTTGTTGGGTACCATCGGTACCCAGGTTAAGCCAGGAACCATCAGCTCTGGCTTTAATTGCCCATTGCCATCAACAGAGGCTGATATTGGGTACCATCAGTGCCTAGTTGTCCCAGAGATATCTCCAAAATGCACCCCCCAGGAAGCCATGCAGATATATAAAATAATGAGGCTTTTGATCTTAAATTATAGGTCAAAAAGCAGAAAATGGTGAACAATCACTGTCTCAATGGTTAATATAATTTTACATTCTTTTAATTGCTTTGAATTGCTTTAATTATCAAAATACATGTGGTTATGAGTTTGGTGTTTACATTAAAATTCCTCTGGGAGAGGTCCAGGAATATCTTTAATTATTTCCAATTACTGGACCAAGTACATTCTATTATGTGACAGCAGCCCTGTACTTGTGTTGACATGAAAGGAAAAGAGGCTTTGGACCCTTTCCAGAGTTATTTGGATCACATATGACAGGGGTAGACCCCTGAAGTTCTTGAAAAATTAGAGATCAAACCGGACAGGTAAGTTGATCTGCTGAGTTCTCAACATGGGAAGAGCCCACTAACTGGCTTAGACATCAAATGTTTCTAGCCAAAACTCCAGTTAAAATGAGACAATAAATCTTGTTGGTTATGGAATCCTTAAGACTCTTCATGCCCTTTTCGATATGGCATGAATGAAGATTTATTACAATTGAGTTTTGAAAGAATTTAACTTATAAAAAGGGCAGTTGTCTTTCATTTGCTCAAACAACAATCACAATTACATCCTTAACTGATCTGTGCACCATGTATGATCCTTACAAATACTTTTTATATTCCTTTTTTTATTTTTTTTTAAACTCCAGATTTTATTCCCCTCCTAATCCACCCTCCGATTATTTCACACCTCATATTTCCTCCCCATTCCCCTGTTGTGGTTTGCCCTGGAGTTATCTGTATTTTGATGCTAATTCTACTGTCCCAAGGACAGCTGCCTAGTCATGTACTCAGGACTCAAGTGACCTCACTGGAACCTTCTCCCCATTGAATATGTAAAATACAGGTGAGGAGCAGGTACAGGATAGAAGGAGGCCTGTCATTGGAGGAGAAGGAAGGATGGGTGGGAGAGAAGTTTGAAGGAAGAGGAGGAGACTGGTATGGGAGGAGAAGAGACAGGAGGGAGAGGGAGAGAAGCTATGGCAGGTGACGTTAAGATTCCACTCTGTGTATTTACAGATTGTTATTTATGTTCTTAAGGGATGGATGGTACTGGGCTTTGTATGACTAGGTGGGCAATTATATCTTATCAATTGGATCTAAGGTTACTGTGTTGTGTGTTCTTTCATATGTAGATGTAAGTGTAATGAAGTGTGGGATGGCTGGTCTGAGCCACCTAGGAGTAGGGATGTGTTTCCACCAAGATATCTAGCAGATATCTTGGGGTGTGGTGCCGAGCCTAGCAAGGTAAAAGACAACAGTACCTTTTTTATGTTTTATATTTTTACAACAACATTCCCCTTTCTCCATAAGGATGTCCTCACCCCCAAATTCCACCCCACCAAATCCCTAAATGCCCTCGAGCTTCTAGGGCCAACAGTCTCTTGAAGGTTAGGTGCATCTTCTTTGGCTAAAGCCAGACCCATCAGTCCTCTGTTGTCTGTGTTGGTGTATGCTGACTGGTTGGTGGCAGAGCCAAGTACAAAACCATAAGCAACAGAAGCCAATATACATGGATATCATCAGAATCCAGTTCTCCCACCACAGCAAGCCCTGAATACACTAACACACCTGAAATCAGGAAGCTGAGCTAACATCCTATCTCAGGAAGATAATAGAGTTTTTTAAGAAGGATATAAATAGCTCACTGAAAGAAATTCAGGTAAATGGGTAGAAGCCCTTAAAAAGGAAACAGATGAAGCCCTTAAAGAAATACAGGAAAATACAATCAAACAGGTGAAGGAATTGAATAAAGTTGTCCAAGACCTAAAAGTAGAAGTAGAACCAATAATGAAAACACAAATAGAGGCAAGCCTGGAAAGAGAAAACCTAGGAAAGAGATAAGGAATTACAGATGTATGTATCACCAACAGAATACAAGGGATAGAAGAGAGAATCTCGGGTACAAAAGATATCATAGAAGAGACTGACACAACTGTCAAAGAAAATTTAAAACGGAAAAAACTTCTAACTCAAAACATCCAGGAAATTCAGGACACAATAAAAGACCAAATCTAAGAATAATTGGAATAGAGGAGAATGAAGATTCCTAGCTCAAAGGACATAAAAATGTTTTCAACAAGATCATTGAAGAAAACTTCACCATCCCAAAGAAAGAGATGGCCACAAAGGTACAAGAAGCCTATAGATCATAAAATAAATGGGATCAGAAAAGAAAATCCTTTCTTCACATAATAAAACACTAAACACACAGAACAAAGAAAGAATATTAAAAGCTGCAAGGAAAAAGGACCAAGTAACATACAAATATAGACCTATCAGAATTACACCAGACTTCTCAATAGAGACACTAGAAGCCAGAAGAACCTGATCAGAGATCATGCAATCTCTGAGAGAACACAAATGCCTGCCTAGGCTACTATACCCAGCAAACCAATCAACACAGGTGGAGAAACCAAAATATTCCCAGACAAAACCAAATTCAAACAGTATCTATCTACTAATCCAGCCCTACAGAGGATCATAGAAAGAAAACTTCAGCACAAGGAAGGTACTTACACCAAAGACAAGATATTAAGTATCTCACAGCAAAGGCAAAAGGAGAGAAGCACAAGAAGATAAAGCCACCTACAAAATCAAATATAACAGGAACCAACAGTCTTCTGTCTTTAATGTCTCTCAATATTAATAGACACAATTCACCTATAAAAGATATAAGCTAAAAGACAGGATATAGAAACAAGGTCAACATTTTGGTGCATACAAGAAATACACCTCAAGAACAAAGACAGACACGTTCTCAGAATAAAAGTATGGAAAAAGGTCTTCCAGGCAAATGGTCCACAACAATGTAGAGTTGTGATCCTAATGTTCAATAAAATAGAATTTCACGCCAAAGTTATCAAGCATGATGAGGAAGGACATGTCATAATCATCAAAGGGAAAATCCACAAAGAGAAAGTCTAAATTCTGAACATTTATGACCCAAATACAAGGGCACCCACATTCATAAATGAAACTTTACTAAAGCCCAAAACATACATTGAAACCCACACATTAATAGTGGGAGACTTCAAAACCTCAGTATCACCAAATGGAGAGGTCACTGAAACAGAAACTAAACAGAGAAAATAGTAGAGGTGATGAACCAAATAGATTTAACAGATATCTACAGAACATTTCACCATAAAACAAAAGAATACACTTTTTTTTCAGTACCTTATGGTACCTTCTCCAAAATCGACCATATTACTGATCACAAAATACCGTTGCTTCCAGTTTCCATCTGCATACATATCCACAGCTGTCCCATAGCCCTTAGGACCCAAAACCTGCCCAGAGAGAGCTGGTCTCCCAGGAGTGATCTCACACTTAATCCCACAAGTTAAGACCCCACTTTTGCTCCATTAACTGTCCAACAAGGGATCTGCCAGGAGTACACAGGGCACAGAAACTCCAAAGCTGTCTGTGACAGAATCCTTCTTCCACAGCCATCTGGAACCAAAGCCTGCTCAGAGAGAGCTGGTCTTCCAAAAGTGCTCTCACTCCTAAGATCATAGGCTCAAAGGTCCACAGGAGGGACAATATTGGACAGCAAAACCAATTAACACTAGAGATAAAAAGATAGGAGAGACAAATACAAGAACCTAAACAACAGAAACCAAGACTATTTGTAATTATCAGAACCCAGTTCTCCCACCACAGCAATTCTGGAAACCAAACACAAAAATAACAAAAAACAACCATCACTATTCCTTAATATCTCAACATCAATGGACACAATTCCTCTGTTAGTAGACTAAGAGACTGAACACATAAACAGGAACCAGCATTTTGCCTCATACAAGAAATGAACCTCAGGGAGAAAGACAGACACTACCTTAGAGTAAAGGACTAGAAAAAAAAATTTTCTAAGCAAATGATCCCAAGTAACAAGCTGGAGTAGACATTCTAATATCAAATAAAATCGAATTTTAACCAAAAGTTATCAAGAAAGATAAGGAAGGACACCTCATACACTTTGAAGGAAAAATCTACCAAGGTAAACTTTCAGTTGTGAACTTCTCCAACTGCAAGCCCACCTGAATGCATAAGATAAACTTTACGAAAGCTCAAAGAGTACATTGCACCAAACATAATAATAGTGGGAGACTTCAACACCCCATTCTCATCATTGAACAAGTAATGGAAATGGAAACTAAAGAGAGACATGGTAAAACTAGCAGAAGTTATGAACCAAATGGATTTAACAGACATCTATAGAAGATTTCATCCTAAAACAAAGCAATATGCTTTCTTCTCAGCACTTCATGGTAACTTCTAAAAATTGACCATATAATCGGTCACAAAACAGGCCTCAACAGAAAAAAGGGGATTATAATAATCCCATGCATCCTACCAGATCACCATGGACTAAGGCTGGTTTTCAATAACAACAGAAACAACAGAAAGCCCATTTACACACAGAAGCTAAATAATGTTCTACTCAAAGGTAACTTGGTCAAGGAAGAAATAAAAGAAATTAAAGACTTTTAGAATTTAATGAAAATGAAGGCACAACATTCCTGAATAGATGGGATACAATGAAAGCAGTGGTAAGGGAGAAGTCATAGCTCTGTGCCTCAAGAAGAAAATGGAGAGAGCACGCACTTGTAGCTTTATAGCACACCTAAAAGATAAGAACAAAAAGAAGCAAATTCACCCAAGAGGAGTAGATGGCAGGAAATAATCAAACTCAGAGCAGAAATCAGCCAAATATTAACAAAAAGAACTATACAAAAAAATCAACAAAACTAGGATCTGGTTCTTTGAGAAAGTCAACAAGATAAATAAAGCCGTAGCCAGACTAACCAGAAGGGACAGAAACAGAATCCAAAGATAGAATACTCAAAAATGAAAAGAGAGAGATAACAGAAACTGAGGAAATTCAAAACATTATCAGATCCAACTACAAAAGCTTATACTCAACCAATCTGGAAAATATGGAGGAATGGACAATGTTCTAGACAGATAAATGGGACAAAAATTAAGTCAGGATCAGAGAAAGCATCGGAACAGTCCCATAAACCCTAAAGAAATCAAAGCAGCTATTAAAAGTCTCTCAAACAAAAAAGCTCAGGACCATGTAGGTTTAGTGCATAATTCTATCAGACCTTCTTAGAAGACCTAATGCTCTTCAAGCTATTCCACAAAATAGAATCAGAAGAAACACTACCCCATTAATTCTATAAAGCCTCAATTAAGCTTATATACTGAAGCCACACAAATACCCAACAAAGAAAAAGAACTTCAGACCAATTTCCCTCATGAACATTGATGCAAATATACTCAATAAAATCCTAGCAAATGAAACTCAAGCACACAATAAATATTCATTCACCATGAACAACTAGGCTTCCTCCCAGGAATCCAGGGATGTTTCAATATCTGGAAATCCATCAAAGTATTCCAATATATAAATAAATTCAAAGAAATAAACCACACAATCATTTCATTAGATGCTGAGAAAGTACTTGACAAAATTCAACATCCCTACAAGATTAAAGTTTTGGAAAGATCAGGAATTCAAGGCCCATACCCAAACACAGTAAAAGCAATTTACAGCAAACCAGTAACCAACCTCAAACTAAATTCAGAGAAATTTGGAGCAATCCCACTAAAATCAGGGAATAGACAAGGCTGTCCATGCTCTCCTTATTTATTAAATATAGTAATCAAAGTCCTAGGCAGAGCAATCTGACAACAAAAAGGTATAAGAAATAAAATTGGAAAGGAAGAAGTCAAAATATCACTATTTGGAGATAATATAATAATATACTTAAGTGACCTCAAAAATTCCACCAGAGAACTCCTATACCTGAAAAACAACTTCAGCAAAGTGGCTGGATATAAAATTAACTCTAACAAATCAGTAGCCTTCCTCTACTCAAAAGAAATCATGCTGAGAAAGAAATTAGGGAAAAGACACCTTTTACAATAGTCACAAATGATATAAAATACCTTGGTGTGACTTTAATCAAAAAAAGAAAGATCAGTATGACAAGAACTTCAAGTCCCTGAAGAAAGAAATCAAAGATCTTAGAAGATGGAAAACTTTCTCATGCTTATGAATTCACACAGTTTATAATGTAAATGGCTGTCTTACTGAAAGCAATCCACAGATTCAATACAATCTCTATCAAAATTCCCACTCAATTCTTCATAGAGTTAGAAAGAGCTATTTGCAAATTCATTTGGAATAATAAAAAAATCAGCATAGGAAAAAATATTCTCAACAATAAAAGAACTTCAGGGGGAATCACCTCAAGCTCCATTACACAACAATCATGACTAAAGCTGCATGGTATTGGTACAGAGACAGGCAGGTAGATGAATGGCATAGAAATGGAGACCCAGAAATGAACCCACACACCTATGGTTACTTGATCTTTGACAAAGTAGCTAAAACCATCCAATGAAATAAAGACAGCAGTTTCAATAAATTTGTGCTGGTTAAATTGGTGGTCAGCATGTAGAAGAATGCAAACCAGCCCTTTCTACTTGTACAAAGATCCAGGGCAAGTTGATCAAAACCAGATACACTGAAACTGATAGAGGAGAAAGTGGGAAAGAGCTTTGAACACATTGGCACAGGGGAAATTTTCCTGAACAGAACACCAATGGCTCATGCTTCAAGATCAATAATTGATAAATGGGACCTCATAAATTGCAAAGCTTCTGTAAGGCAAAGTACACTAACAATAGGACAAAATGGCAACCAACAGATTGGAAAAAGATCTTTACCAACCCTAGATCTGATAGAGGGCTAATATCCAATATATACAAAGAACTCAAGAAGTTAGACTCCAGAGAGCCAAACAACCCGATGAAAAGTGGGGTACAGAGCTAAACAAAGAATTCTCAGCTGAGGAATATTGAATGGCTAAGAAGTACCTAAAGAAATGTACAACATCCTTAGTCATCAGGGAAAAGCAAATCAAAACAACCCTGAGATTCCTTCCAGCTCACACCAGTCAAAATGGCTAAGAACAAAAACTCAGGTGACCACAGGTGCTGGTGAGGATGTGGAAAAATAGGAACACTCCTCCATTTTTGGTGGGATTGCAGGCTTGTACAAACACTGTGGAAGTCAGTCTTGTGGTACCACATAAAATTGGCTACCAAAGGACTTAGCTATACCATTCCTGGGCATATACCCAAATGATGCTTCAACATATAACAAGGACCCATGCTCCACTATGTTCATAGCAGCTTTAATTATGATAGCCAGAACCTGGAAAGAACCCAGACGTCCTTCAACAGATGATTGGATACAGAAAATGTGGTACATTTGCATAGTGGAATACTACTCAGCTATTAAAAACAATGAGTTCATAAAATTATTAGATAAATTGATGGAACTAGAAAATATCATCCTGCATGAGATAACCCAATCAGAAAGGAACATACATAGTATGTACTCACTGATAAGTGGATGTTAGCCCCAAAGCTTGGAAACCCAAGTTATAATTCACAGACGACATGAGGCTCAAAAGAAGGAAGACCAAAGTGTGGATGGTTTAGTCCTTCTGAGGAAATATAGGAACAATGAGTGGAACAGAGACTGAAGGAAAGGCCACCCAGAGATTGCCCCACCTGGGGATCCATCCCATAAGCAGCCACCAAAACCAGACTCTATTTCTGATGCCAAGAAGTGCTTCCTCACAGGAACATAGTATAGCTGTCTCCTAAGAAGCTCTGCCAGAGCCTTACTGATACACATTAATATGCTGGCAGCTAACTTTCAGACTGTGCATTAGAACCCAATGGCGGAGTTAGAGAAGGAGTAAAGGAACTGAAGAGGTTTGCAACCCATCAGAAGAACAACAATATCAACCAACCAGACCTCCCCACACACACCAGGAACTAAACCACCAACTAAAGTGTACACATGGGCATACATATGACTCCAGCCAAATATGCAGTGGATGACATTGTCTGGCATCAATGGGAGAAGAAGTCTTTGGTTCTTTGAAAGATTTTTTTCTTCAGTGTTTGGGATGCCAGTGTTTTGAGGTAGGAAGGGGTGAGTTGCAGGGGAAGCATCCTGGTAGAAGCAAGGGGAGGGAAGATGGGAGAAGGGGGAATAAGGAAAGGGGATACATTTGAAATGTAGATACTTTAACTATCAAATAAAAATGAAAGAAAAAAACATGGTACATGCATACAGTATCATATTACTTAGGTGTAAAAAATGAAATAAAATATTTGCTAGCCTCAAAAACAAAACCAGCCCTCAACAAATGCAAGAACATTGAAATAATCCCATGCATTCTATCAGATAACCATGACCTGAGGCTGGTCTTCAGTAACAGCAAAAACAACAGAAACCCCACATCCATGTGGAAACTGAACAACTCTCTACTCAATGATAACTTGGTTAGTGAAGAAACAAAGAAACGCATTACAGACTTCCTGGAATTTAATAAAAATGTTGACATACCATACACACACTTATGGGACACAATGAAAGCAGTACTAAGAGAAAAATTCATAACTCTAAGTGTCCTGGTTAAAAAAACTGGAGAGTTCTTACACTAGCAACTTAATAGCATACCTAAGAGCTCTAGAACAAAAAGAAACAAACACACCCAAGAGCAGTAGAAGGCAGGAAATAGTCAAACTCAGGGCTGAAATAAACCAAATAGAAACAAAGAGAAAAATACACAGAATAAGAAAAACCAAAAGCTGGTTCTTTGAGAGAATCAAGAAGATAGATAAACCCCTAGCTAACTAAAGGGTTCAGAGGCGGTATTAAAATTAACGAAATCAAAAATTAATAGAGAGACATAATAACAGAAATAGAGGAAATTCATAAAATCATATCCTACTACAAAAGCCTATACTCAACAAAACTGGAAAGTCTGATGAAATGGATTGCTTTCTAGGCAGATACCGCATAACAAAGTTAAGTCAAGAACAAACCTATATCCCATAAGGAAACAGAAGAAGTCATCAAAAACCTCCCAATCAAAAAAGCCCAGGGCTAGAAGAATTTAGTGTAGTGTTATACCATACCTTCAAAGAAGACTTAATACCAATATTCCTCAAACTATTCCATAAAATAGAAACAGAAAGAACACTACCAAATTCATTCTATGAAGCCACAATTACTTTAATAACTAAACCACACAAAGATGCAACCTAAAAAGAGAACTTCAGATCATCTCACTTAGAAATATCAATGCAAAAATACTCAATAAAATTCTTGCAAAACAAAATCAAGAACACACCAAAACCATCATTCACCAGGATCAATGAGGCTTCATCCCAGGGATGCAATGTTGGTATAATATATGAAAATCAACAATAAAACCAAACTCAAAGAAAACATCAAATGATCATGTCCTTAAATGCAAAAGGAGCATTTGAAAAAATAAAACACCCCTTCATATTAAAAGTATTGGAGATAACAGGAATTGAAGGTCCATACCTAAACATAATAAAAGCAATTTACTGCAAACCAACAGTCAATATCAAAGTAAATGGAGAGATAGTTGAAGGAATCCCACTAAAATCAAGGATTTTAGTAGACACACGAATTCTCATTCTCCCTTTACCTATTCAATATAGTACCCGAAGTGCTAGCTAGAACAATAAGACAACAAAAAGAGATGAAGGGAATACAAATTGGCAGAGAAGAAATAAAGGTAAAACTATTTGCAGATGGCATAATCGTATATTTAAGCGACCCCACCAATTCAACTAGAGAACTTTTCCAGCTGATAAACAACTTCAGCAGAGTGGTTGGATATAAAGTTAACTCAAATAAATCAGTAGCCTTCCTTTATACAAACAATAAACAGGTTGAGAAAAAATTAGGGAAATAACTCCCTTCAAAACAGCCACAAATATTGTAAAATAACTTGGGGTTAACTCTAACCAATCAAGTGAAATATCTCTATGATAATAACTTTAAGTCTCTCAAGAATAACATTGAAGAACTCAGAAAATGGAGAGATCTTCCATGCTCATGGATTGGAAGAATTAATATGGCAAAAATGACCATCTTACCAAAGGCAATCTACAGATTCAATGTAATACCCACCAAGATCCCAACACAACTCTTCAAAGACATAGAAAGAGCAATTCTTAAATTCATCTGGAAAGGCTAGAAACCCAGAATAGTGAAAAGAATTCTTAACATTAAAAGAACAACTGGGGGGAATCATAAACACTGACCTCAAGCTCTGCTATAGAGCAATAGTAATAAAAACTGCATGGTATTGGTACATAGACAGACAGGTTGATCAATAGATTAGAATTGAAGACACAGAAATAAAACCACACATTTATACATACTTGTTCTTTGTCAAAGAAGCCAAAAATTTACAATGGACAAAAGAAAGCACCTTCAATAAATGGTGCTGGTCTAACTGTCTGTTTGTATGTAGAAAAAAGAAAATATACCCATATTTATCACCTTGCACAAAGCTCAAGTCCAAGTGGATCAAGAATCAAAATGAGACACACTCAATCTAAAAGAAGAGAAAATGGGAAAAAGCCTTGAATTCATTGGCACAGGGGACAATTTCCTAAACAGAACTCCAATGACTCTGGCTCTAAGAACAAGAATTGATAAATGGAACTTCATGAAACTTAAAAGCTTCTGTAAGGCAAAAAATATAGTCAATAAGACAAATTAGCAACCTACAGATTGGGAAAAATTCTTCACTAACCCAACAGCCAAGAGATGGCTAATATCCAAAATATATAAAGAACTCAATATCCATCCCATATGCAGCCACCAAGCCCAATCACTATTACTGATACTAAGAAATGATTCCTGACAGGAGCCTGATATGGATGTCTCTAGAGAGGCTCTGCCAGAGCCTTACTGATATAGATGAGGATGCTTGCAGCTAACCATCTGACTGAGCATGGGGACTCCAATCAAGGAGTTAGAGAAACAACTGAAGGAGCTGAAGGGGTTCACAAATCCATAGGAAGAATAACAATATCAAACAACCACATGCTCCCAGAGCTCGGAGGGACTAAACCACCAGCCAAAAGGTACACATGGAGGGACCCTTGGCTCCAGTGCCTATGTAGCAGAGGATGGCATGTTCTGGTATCAATAGTAGAAGAAGCCCTTAGTCCTGTGAAAGCTCATTTCCCCAGTGTAGCGGACCCCAGGGTGTTGAGGTGGGAATGGGTGGGTGGGAGTGGGAACATCTTCACAGAATCAGGAGGACGGGGAGGGAGTATGGAGGATGGAGGATGGAGGAAAGGGGTAACATTTGAAATGTAAATACATGAAATATCCAATAATTTAAAAAAAAGAACTCAAGGAGCTAACCACCAAAAAATCAAGCAACCCAACAAAAAAATTAGGAATAGAACTAAACAAAGAATTTACAACAGAGGAATTTTGAATGGCTTAGAAGCACCCGAAGAAATGTGCAAAGTCCTTAGTGATCAGAGAAATGCAAATAAAAATGACCCTGAAATTCCACCGCACTTCGATCAAAATATCTAAGATAAAAGCCTCAGGTCACAACACATGTTGGTGAGGATGTAGAGAAAGAGGAACACTCCTCCATTGCTGTGGGGATTGCAAACTGGTACAACTTCTTGGGAAATCAATCTGGAGTTTCCTCAGAAAATTGGAAATACATCTACCTGAAAACCTAGCAATACCACTCTTGTGAATATACCCAAAGTATGCCCAACCACGCCACAGGGGTACCTGTTCCCCTATGTTCATAGAAGCCTTGTTTTTGATATCCAGAAGCTGCACACAACCTAGATGTCCCACAAAGGAAGAATGGATACAGAAAATGTGGTTCATTTACACAATGGATATTAATATTCAGATATTAAGAACAAGCTCATCCTGAGTTTTTCAGGCAAATAGATAGAACTAGAAATTATCATCCTGAGTGTGGTAACTCAGACTCAAAATGACATGCACAGTATGGGTACGTACTCACTAATAAGTGGATATTAGCCAAAAAAAAAGCAGTACTGAATACCCAAGATACAATCCCCAGAACTCTAAAAGTTCAACAAAGTGGCCCAAGTGAGGATGCCTCAGTCCCAATTGGGAGAGAAGAAAGCAATCACAAGAGGAGAGCAAGGAAGAGACAGGGGAGGGGAAAGGGCCAGGGCCAGGGTAAGAGGGGAACATGATCTGGTATTGGGTTGGGGGAAAAGGGCAGAAGTCCTGAGGGCCAGCAGAAAGAATAGAAACAGGCACCTCGGGGAGGTAGGAGGTTGGAGGGACCCTATAGAATGCACAAGATGTGCGTGTGTTTTCTTAGCTCATGTTTCTTTCTTTCTAAATTTGTTGCCTTAATGTTTGCCTTGCCCATCTATGCTGTCACCTTCTTAGAGAGGTTAAAAATACAGTTCAACATTATCCTGGCTCTTTAAGTAGCTCTTGTTGTTCTTGCTGCCTTCCATACTCCTCCTCTTTTAAAATGTGTATATATAAAATCTCCTTACAGATTTTGTAACAACCAAATAAAGTAGTCCTGGCAATAAATTGAATTATTCTGCTATATTTGTATATACTGTACCATAAATAGTATGTCTGTACCTGGAAGGTATTTTTTTGAGAAATGATTTATATGAAATACACCAAGGGTAATGAAGCTTGTCCTTTTTAGTTTCAAGTTCTTATTTGTAGGCAGATGTTTTCAACCTTAACTCTTTGTGGTAGATGCTTTTCAGTGAGGAAACAGGATTTGTTTCTTGGTCTCTCTTCTGGTTTTTCCATGTCAAGTCTGTCTGCCAGCATCACCCATGAGCTGCATGATGTCTCCTACCAAATTGCCCAGAGGTAGCCATAACTGTCCTCTGACCTGTTTTCCCTTCTCTCCTGCTTGTGGCATTACCAGATCTGGGCAGAGGTGGGCATCCTATTCTCCTTTGCTAAGAATTTGGACAGACTCACTGGCTTAGGATCCCAAAACTTGTCAGTCAGTGAAGACTGGGTCTTCATTTCTTTGTCTTGTGAATCTAGTGCCTTGTGTTAGCCAAGCTTCACCAGCCACAGATCACCTCTCAGAGACAAACTGCATGGTAGTGGGTGTGAGTTTGGCTTTGGATTTCAATCCTTTGGCCTTATCAGTCATTAGCTCAGAGTAGTTCCCACCTTAGTTCTTAAAGCGTTGCTCTTTGGAACTTTGCTTTATTCTGTGCACCATCCAGCATAGTATGTACTGAAAGACCATCCACAAGCCAGCCATGGCAGTACATCTCTGTAACCCCAGTCCTTGGGAGACAGAGGTAGGAAAATAATGAGTTCTAGTCCAGTCTGGGCTACATAGTGAGATCTTGTCTCAAAAAAGTACCTGGCATAAATATGACTGCAGTGACATTCAAGCAGGCAGCAGAGCAATGGATGCTTGGCACTTAAGAATGGGTAAAATGCAGAAGAGCTGAGGCAGACAGCTCACTTCTCGGCCAGCTCTTTTCCCTTCCATTGCAGTTTGCTCTCTACCATTGCTGGACACAGCCCCATCAGGCCCTGTACCTGGTCCCAGCGTCACAGTTGAAGGTTTTGACTGTGATGGGCTTGCACTCATAATGGCCTATTGAGTTGTTTTTAGTGACACATTTTGCTTGCTCCACACCTCATTGGCTTGCTTACCAACCATCTAGATGTGGTCCCTTTTCTCATATTCAAGCCAGAACACATTTGGGTATTCCTGAGACTTTAGAGGGCATGTATTGTTTGTTATATAAGCCTAACCTACCTTGTTTTCTCATATTAAGAACTGTAAATCTACTTTATATTAATGGAACTATTTTGATAATATATAAGCAATTTTGGTTCTGTTTAGAGAGCGGATTCAAGGTTTCCATGACTTCATTTGAACTTTACTTATTTCCTATCAATATAGCCATTTTAATTTATCTATATAAAACATCTCCTTTCTCTCTCACAAAAAAAGAGACTCTCAGGACTCAAAGGGAGGGACCTTAGATGAAATGTTCTACAGTGGGAAGAGAAAATTTATAGAGCCCACCTCCGTCAGAGAGGCAAAGCATCAAGTGAGGGATGGAGTTGCCATCCCACAGTTAAATCTTTGATCCTGAAAAAACTGCATGGGTGGATATGGAGAGGAGTCTGAGGAAAAGAAGGTCCAGGGACAGGCACAAAGTAGGATCTATCACAAGGGGAGGCCCCAAGGCCTGGCACTATTACTGAGGCTACAATAAAGGACCTATCATGACTGCTCTCCAAAGGACACAAGCAGCTGAAAGAGTAAGATTCAGATATTTGCACAAATATCTCAATGGTACTAAAATTTTGGTTGTAATATTCGTATTTTACTGAATGTACAGCTTTGTTAAGAGTCATCCTCAGAGTTGCTGAACTGAATTGTTTTTCCAGCTCCCTGCTTCCTGATACTTTCCAGAGATTTGCTTCCAGAACAGCTTTAGGAATCGCTATTGATTCAAGGTGACTGTGTATATATGGGCCACGTGAGGGGCAGTCTCTGAATGGCAGTTCCTTCATTCTCTGTTCTAAACTTTGCCTCCCTATCCCCTCCTCAGGGTATTCTTGTTACCCTTTTAAAGAAGGAGTGAAGCCATCCGCATTTTGGTCATCCTTCTTGAGTTTCATGTGGTCTGTGCATCTTGAGTAATTCGAGCATTTGGGCTAATATCCACTTATCAATGAGTGCATATCATGTGTGTTTTTCTGTGATTGGGTTACCTCACTCAGGATGATATTTTCCAATTCCATCCACTTGCCAATGAATTTCATGAAGTCATTGTTTCTGATAGCTGAGTAGTACTCCACTGGGTAGATGTACCACATTTTCTGTATCCGTTCCTTTGTTGAAGGGCATTTGGGTTCTTTCCAGCTTTGGGCTATTATAATTATGGCTGCCATGAACATAGTGGAGTGTGTGTCCTTGTTACATGTTGGGGCATCTTTTGGTTATATGCCCAAGAGAGGTATCACTGGGTCTTCAGGTAGTACAATGTCCAATTTTCTGAGAAACCTTCTGACGATTTCAAGAATGGTTGTACCAGTCTGTAATCCCACCAACAATGGAGGAGTGTTCCTCTTTCTCCACATCCTCACCAGCATCTGCTTTTGCCAGAATTTTTGATTTTAGCCATTCTGATTGGTGTGAAGTAGAATCTCAGGGTTGTTTTGATTTGCATTTTCCTTATGACTAAAGATGTTGAATATTTCTTTAGGTGTTTCTCAGCCATTTGGCATTCCTCAGCTGTGAATTCTTTGTTTAGCTCTGAACCCCATTTTTAATAGGGTTATTTGTCTCCTTGCCGTCTAACTTCTTGAGTTCTTTGTATATTTTGGATATAAGCCCTCTATCTGTTGTAGGATTGGTAAAGATCTTTTCCCAATCTCTTGGTTGCCGTTTTGTACTAACAACAGTGTCCTTTGCCTTACAGAAGCTTTGCAGTTTTATGAGATCTAATTCTTGATTCTTGATCTTAGAGCATAAGCTACTGGTGTATTGTTCAGGAAATTTTCTCCAGTGCCCAGGTGTTTGAGATTCTTCCCCACTTTTTCTTCTATTAGTTTGATTGTATCTGGTTTGATGGAGAGGTCCTTGATCCACTTGGACTTAAGCTTTGTGCAGGGTGATAAGAATGGCTTGATCTGCATTCTTCTACATGCTGACCTCCAGTTGAACCAGCACCATTTGCTGAAAATGCTATCTTTTTTCCATTGGATGGCTTTGGCACTTTTGTCAAAAATCAATTGACCATAGGTGTGTGGGTTCATTTCTCAGTCTCTAATTCTATTCCATTGGTCTATTTGCCTGTCTCTGTTCCAGTACGATGCAGTTTTTATCACTATTGCTCTGTAATACTGCTTGAGTTCAGAAATAGTGATTTCCCAGGAAGTCCTTTTATTATTGAGGATAGTTTTAGCTATCCTGGGTTTTTTTGTTGTTCCAGATGAATTTGCAAATTGTTCTGTCTAACTATTATGAAGAATTGGGTTGGAATGTTGATACGGATTGCATTGAATCTGTAGATCGCTTTTGGTAAAATAGCCATTTTTACTATATTAATCCTACCAATCCATGAGATGGGAGATCATTAAATCTTCTGAGATCTTCAATTTCTTTCTTCAGAGACTGGAAGTTCTTATCATACAGATCTTGTACTTGCTTGGTTAAAGTCACACCGAGGTATTTTATATTATTTGGGACTATTATGAAGGGTGTCATTTCCCTAATTTCTTTCTCAGCTTGTTTCTCTTTTGTGTAGAGGAAGGCTACTGATTTATTTGGTTAATTTTATACCCAGCCACTTTGCTGAAGGTGTTTATCAGGTTTAGTAGTTCTCTGGTAGAACTTTTAGGGTCACTTAACTATACTATCATATCATCTGCAAATAGTGATATTTTGACTTCTTCCTTTCCAATCTGTACCACTTTGATCTCCTTTTGTTGTCTGATTGCTCTGGCTAGAACTTCAAGAACTATATTGAATAAGTAGGGAGAGAATGGGTAGCCTTGTCTACTCCCTGATTTTAGTGGGATTGTTTCAAGTTTATCTTCATTTAGTTTAATGTTAGCTACTGGTTTCTGTACATGGCTTTTACTATGCTTAGGTATGAGCTTTTAATTCCTGTTCTTTCCATGACTTTTATCATGAAGGGGTGTTGCATTTTGTCAAATGCTTTCTCAGCATCTAATGAAATGATCAGGTGGTTTTTTTATCATTCAGTTTGTTTATATAGTGGATTACATTGATGGTTTTCTATATATTAAACCATTCTTGCATACCTGGGATGAAGCCTACTTGATCATGGTAGGTGATTGTTTTGATGGGCTCTTGGATTCGGTTTGAAAGTATTTAATTGAGTATTTTTGCATGAATATTCATAATGGAAATTGGACTGAAGTTCTCATTCTTTTTTTTTTTTTTTTTTTTCGGAGCTGAGGACTGAACCTAGGGCCTTGCGCTTGCTAGGCAAGCGCTCTACCACTGAGCTAAATCCTAACCCTGAAGTTCTCATTCTTCGTTGGGTCTTTGTGTGGTTTAGTTATAAGAGTAATTATGGCTTCATAGAAGGAATTCGGTAGCACTCCCTCTGTTTCAACTTTGTGGAATAGTTTGGAGAGTATTGGTATGAGGTCTTCTATGAAGGTCTGATAGAATTATGCACTGCACTGAACTGGACCTGGGCTCTTTTTGGAAATTTTCCATTTCCTCAGGATTTTCAAATTTTGCTGAAAAGCTAAAATAGGCTTTTGTAGTAGGATCTGATAATTTTTTTGAATTTTCTCTGAATCTGTAGTTATGTCTCTCTTTCATTTCTGATTTTGTTAATTTGGACACACTCTCTGTGTCCTCTGGTTAGCCTGGCTAAGGGTTTATCTATCTTGTTGATTTTCTCAAAGAACCAACTTTTGGTTCTGTTGATTCTTTCTATGGTCCTTTTTGTTTCTACTTGGTTGATTTCAGCTCTGAGTTTGATTATTTCCTGCCTTCTACTCCTCATGGGTGTATTTGCATCTTTTTGTTCTAGAGCTTTTAGGTGTGCTGTCAAGCTTTGGATGTATGCTCTCTCCTGTTTCTCTCTGCGGGCACTCACAGCTATGAGTTTTCCTCTTAGCTCAGCTTTCATTGTGTCTCATATGTTTGGGTATGTTGTACCTTCGTTTTCATTAAATTCTAAGAAGTCTTTAATTTCTTTCTTTATTTCTTCCTTGACCAGGTTGTCACTGAGTAGAGCATTGTTCAACTTCCATGTATATGTGGGCATTCTTCCCTTATTGTTGTTGAAGACCAGCTTTAGCCCGTGGTGGTCTGATAGGACGCATGAGATTGTTTCTATCTTTCTGTATTTTTTGAAGCTTGTTTTATGACCAATTATCTGGCCAATTTTGGGGAAAGTACCATGATGTGGTGAGAAGAATGTATATCCTTTTGTTTTAGGATAGAATGCTCTATAAATATCTGTTAAGCCCATTCGGTTCATGACTTCTCTTAGTCTGTCTATGTCTCTGTTTAATTTCTGTTTCCATGATCTGTCCATTGATGAGAATGTGGTGTTGAAATCTCCTACTATTATTGTGTGAGGTGCAATGTGTGCTTTGAGCTTTAGTAAGGTTTCTTTTATGTATGTAGGTGACCTTGTATTTGGAGCATAGATATGTACGATTGAGAGTTCATCTTGATGGACTTTTCCTTTGAATATCAAGTGTTCTTCCTTATCTTTTTTGATGACTTTTAGTTGAAAATCGATTTTATTCGATATTAGAATGGCTACTCCAGCTTGCTTCTTCACACCATTTGCTTGGAAAGTTGTTTTCCAGCCTTTCATTCTGAGGTAGTGTCTCTGGTGTTACCTTGTCTTGCTGTTTTTGACAGTGGCTTGACCGTCCTATAGGCCTGTGTATCAGGAGTGCTGTAGATCTATTCTCCTGTTTTCTTTCAGCCAGTTATGGAAACAGAGTGTTCTGCTGTCAGGTTTGTAGTCATTCCTTTCTGGGCTTTCAGCTGTCCCTGTGTACGGGAACCAGAAAGTCCTGCCCCTACTTCTTCTAGGTCCTTGTGCACAGAGGGCCCAGATGGCACTAGGCGTTTTCCTCTAGAGTCAGAAATGTGGGCAGAGAGTAGTCTCTTCTAGTTTCCCTTGTGTCTGCCCCTCTGAAAGTCTAGCTATCCCTCCCATGGGATTTGGGTACAGGGAGCTGTTTGACTACTTCCTTTCAGATCCCGGTTCTGTCTGGACTGTAGGGCTCCTAAAGCTTGACTGCTCCTATCTTCCTGTGTCCAGAGGCAATTTCCTCTTGGGCCAGAGATGTGGACAAAGGTGGGCAGAAGTGGTGGTCTCTCCTGCCCTGCTGTCTCAGGATTGCTCACACTTCTGGGCAATCAGCTCTCTCTCCTACAGGGTTTGGGAGCAGGGAGCTGTAGGGCCAGGATCAGTGAGGTTCATCTTTTCTTTTTCTTAATGTATTCTTTTTCTGATCTCTGTTGGATTTGCCCTTCCCACCTAAGTCTGGGAATTACATTCTTGTTGAAGAATTTTTTAAGAAGGCAGACACTGAATCTCCACCATAAGTACTCTCTTATGTTCTTATTTTGCCAGGATTGGTTAAATCTTCAGTAGGAGGATATATAAATGGAAGCAGGTGTTAAATTTCTCCTGGTGGTTCGGTCTCCAAGAATGTTTTCAGCTCTTTTGGGTTAGCTACTGTATGTGCCAATGGCATCACTGCACTCCAAGGGTGTACTGTGTCATCCAAAATGCTGACATCTTCGACTGAATACTCATGTTCAGCAAT
Source organism: Rattus rattus (assembly GCF_011064425.1). Taxonomy (NCBI): domain Eukaryota; kingdom Metazoa; phylum Chordata; class Mammalia; order Rodentia; family Muridae; genus Rattus; species Rattus rattus. The sequence goes on from NC_046159.1 coordinate 44,557,501, forward strand.
CCTTCATGGAGAATTCTTTCTGAAAAAAAAAAGACATCAAAAGAAAGTAACAGGAAAGAAAGTAAAAGTACAAATGGAAGCCTGGAAAAAGGATGGAGCTCATCCCTGAAAAGTTAGGAATTCCATGGTTTAAAATGCAAAATGGATTAACCATTGTTATTAGAACATGTTATAGCTTGGTGTTGTTTTATATGGTTCTGTCAGTTTTATAGCATTGGTGCTGAAAGATAAATCAAAAGTCAGAGACACACAGTAAAGTCAATCAACTGGAGAAATTGAAATGACTCAAATATGTGCTGACAGTGACCAGAATGAGATCTTATTCAGACAGTGAATGAAAACTAATTGTTACAGAGATGGAATAAATGCAAAATGAAGTCACAACAAAGGTAGAGTAATAACAAGAGTCACTAAAAGCACAAGGCTATAAGCAACTGAGTTTATTTCTCTCAAGAAAAGCCAACTGGTGATTTGAAAGATGCTTGCTATTAATAGCTGAGTAGTACTCCATTATATAACTCTACCACATTATCTGTATCCATTCCTCTGTTGGAGGACATTTGGGTTCTTCCAGCTTCTGGCTATTATAAATAAAGCTTCTATGAATATAGTGGTGCATGTGTTCTTGTTATATATTGAAGCATCTTTGGGTATAGGATGGAACTAGAAAATATCATCCTGAGTGAGGTAACCCAATCACAAAAATACACACATGGTAGCACTCACTGATAAGTGGATATTATACCAAAAGCTTGGATTACCCAAGATACAATCTACAGACCAGATGAAGCTCAAGAAGAAGAATGACCAAAGTGTGGATATTTTGGTCCTTTTTAGAAGGGGGAACAAAAATCTTTATAGGAGAAGATACAGAGACAAAGTTTGAAGCAGAGACTGAAGGAAAGGCCATACAGAGACTGTTCCACCTGGGGACCCAGCCCATATAAATAGAGCCACCAAACCCAGACAATATTGCTGATGCCAAGAAGTGCAGGCTGACAGGAGCCTGATAAGGATGTCTCCTGAGAGGCTCTGCCAGAGCATGACAAATACAGAGGCAGCAAACAATTTCAGGTTTATTAGTGGAGCTCTTGGAGAGGTTCACCCATCCTGGTGAAAGGGCCAGAGAAATGGGCTTAGGGCCCAAGGCAGTCAACTCTTAGAGTTAGTCCTGGGAAAAGGAAAGGGTGACTTGTCAGGAAAGATCTGGTTTTGTTCCATATAAGGTAGTGTTTTGAATTTCTGATGGTCATTGTGGGGCATGGGTGGAGGGGCAGGCAGAACTGGCAACACATGTTGATCTTTGTCCTGGACCTAGTCTCATAAGGAGCAATAAAGTAAACAAAAACAACAACAGCAAGTACAAAAAACAAGACACTGACAATTAAAAGTAGAAAGGCGAAGTCATTATTTGTGCATGTAAGTGTCATTAGGACATGAAAATGCAGTAGTCATGATGAGGTTAAATAATTAAGTGAATCTCATTTGAACTGCAATACAAGAATGTATATATCCTTTCTAGACATAATTGGATGGAGCGAACATAATTTTGAAGCCAGTCTCAGACATAGTAAAGTAATGGCAATATGGCAAAATTCAGCCTTGTAATTAGAGTTTAGTTTTGGAAAGCAAAACAGGAGAATAAAGTCTTAAATAATCACAGATTTCTTTTTTCACAAGACTTCTGTCGGCCCTTCCTTGAATAAATGGAGAAGCATTAGATGTTTCAAGCCAGGGATGTTCAAGAATCAGATTTATATTGTAGGATCTCTGTGAGAGCATCAGGGTTGATCAGTAGCGATCTGACTAGGAGATGGGAGACGAGTGTCCAGAATGGAGTTGCAGGAGAGTATAAAGGCAGTGGGTGTATCAACTAATGGAGTATCAAGTAAGTGAGGGCAGGCTTTTAAGTATGGGGTGACAAAACACATCTTAAGAGGCATATGAAATGGATAAAATAAATAGTTCCAGATGGTCTTTCATTTACAGATCCAAAGAGTTTCTGGAAGGGTGGAATCCACAAAGGGTGGGAGCACAAAGACCTGTAGCAAAACTCACAGCTACGTATACAGCAAAAAATCTGATGTACACCACAGGGGAAAGAAGACAATGTTCACACTGAATCATTGTTTCAGATATTTGAGGTACGTGATTGACTGACTCACCCCTTCTGTGATTGCGAAGAGTCAGAGCAACGTTATGGTTGTACGATAGATGTATTAAAGGGGAAAGGTAGAAGAAAAGAATGGGAGAGAAACAGACAGAGACAGAGAAAAGGAGAGAGAGACAGAGAGAGACAGAGGGGATGGGTGTAGGTGGTTTCCTAATTAATGTTTAACCCTATAACTATTCAATCACCATCTGGAACATTCTCTCCCTTTAACTGAGGACCAAGTTTTCAACACATGAGATCATAAGAGCTTATTCCATTCAAATCACAACATACCAATACCAATCATGATCATCAAAAGCTTGTGTCTAACTTATAATGTAACACAGTTTAAGTTTATTCCCAAGAGTCTCTAAAGTCTCAATAGTTCCCATATTATTCCTTTGAACCCAGGGTGGCCTAAACACTTTGAAGATTAAAGGTGAATATTTACAAAGCTCCAGCCTGGTAATTTTTTTCCTAGTTATATTTCAAAATAGAAACATGTGTAACAGAAGTCTGATCCAACTATTCTAATAGCATTATTTGAATGACAACAAATGTCTGTATTCTTATAAAGCAATGAAAAGGACCTCAACATTTAATAAGATGGAGAGATCATGAACAAGACAGTTAAAAGAAACTTAGGCAAGAAACAATACATGCCACGAGAGTCCTTTATAACTATTCAAAGACAGATATAAACTTATCTGCTTTTTTGCATTTTTTTTTCAATTTTAGAAAGTGCATTGTGAAAGAAAAGAGGTGATGCTGTGGGATTGTGCTGAGGCAAAGAGGAAGAGGAAGCATAGGCCAAAGGTAAGGGAGTTTTCTAGTCTAGTTTCCATTTCTGTGAGAGAAAAGTATAGCATCGTCATGTGTGTGTCCATTTTTTTCTTCATAATTTTTTCTCTATGTTCTCTCCACAATAACGTCAGAATCCTTGAATCTCAGGGAATCTCTTTGCTCTTCTCTTCTATATGTACCCTATACCTCACTTTTACCATTCTCTGTCATAAGATTATCATGTTATCACTTTTACACCCCTGCTGCCTCTCTGTTGTCTATTAGATACGGCCCTTTCTGTGGTGCTAAGATTTCTGCTTTTAAAGAAATTTATCAACCTTTATGATTACACTATTAAATAGTGTGACTAATGTAAAAAAATTTTAAATTAGGACATAAACATACTCTAAAAGATGTAATAATTTAACTAGATTACTAATTTCCTACTTAATTAATGTCTAGTATTTTTTCTTAAGAAACTACTATAGTGTCAGATTATTGCTGACATTTAAATACATCTTATTGTGCTGTTTAATAACTTAATGTGAATAATTGTTTTACAATAAACTAATGACCTAAGCAAGAGGATGGATTAATTCACTATCTATATGATTTGAAACATCATTTTCTTTTGAAACTCCGATACTTAAATAACGACCACATGGGGTTTGAAAAGCTCAAAGACTCTGAGGTTCATAGATATTCCACTGTATTATATGTTCCTTGGAAAGTAGCTTCAGTCTTACCACTGTTTACAATTGAAAATATAGTAGAAAAATAAATAAAATATATGTACTGGAAACAAATCTGCTATTATTTATTTGACACATCTTATGTTACTTCATGGAGATTTTCTCACAGAATTTTATGGTGATAGTAGTTTTCATTATTTATGTCTATAGTATATATTACTCTGTTTTGCAAATGAGGAATGCGGAATTTAAATAGGTTAAAAATCTTGAACCAAATACACGTGTGGTTGTGGTATTTCTAACTGATGGCCACTGACTTCCTAGGATATTTATCTCCCCTTGACCCCCACCTGTTGATGCAGAGATGGGGAAACATCAGTAATTCACCAAGGTAGTTGAGAAGTTTGTAGAGATGTATTAAAGGTGTTTGCTAGTATGTCCAACACTGGACAATAGACATTAATGTGCTTAGCATCCTACCACCTGACAGAGGTGAATGTCAGCGAAAATAGTTTGAATATTGGAACTTTCTCACTACATAAAACAGTAGGGTGTCTCTTATCCATTTCACCATCCTATTTTCCTTTCCAGATTTTCTTATTTCTGAATTTTGTTACAATTTGGTCTTTATTTAGACTTGCTAATTGCCTTATTTTACTGCCTTATTTTACCTTTTCCCCCCTTTGTAGCACTTAATCTTTTTTTATTTTATTTTTGTTTAATAGTTTATTAGTTTACATTTCAAATGTTATCCCCTTTCCTAGTTTCCCTTACAGAAACCCCTATCCCATCCTCCCTCCCCCTGCTTCTATGAGATTGCTCCCCAACCCACCTACCCATTCTTACCTCCCTGCCCTGGCATTCCCCTACACTAGGGCATCTAGCTTTCACAGAAAAAAGGGTCTCTCCTCCCACTGATGTCCTATCGGACAAGGCCATCCTCTGCTACAAATGCGGCTGGATCCATGGTTCCTCCATGTGTACTCTTTGGTTGGTGGTTTAGTCCCTGGGAGCTCTGGGGATCTGGTTGGTTGGTATGGTTTTACTTCCTATGGGTTGCAAACCCCTTCAGTTCCTTCAGACTTTTCTCTAACTTCTGCATTGGGGACCCTGGCTCAATCCAATGGTTGGCTGCAAGCAACTCTCTCTGTATTTGTCAAGCTCTGGCAAAGCCTCTCAGGATTAAAATCAAAATTGAGGGAGAGGCATCTGTACATTTATTTTGTCTGTTGATTAATATTCTTAAAAATTTTCAAATTTATATCTTTAGTCTAGAATTTTTGGAAAAACAAAAAAGATGTAAGCACAAGGTAAAACATGAAGTTTATTTAAATATCACAGCTGAAATATCTCTGAGAAACGTATGCAACATCAGAGATCTCCATCTGATGTGTCAGCATGTAACTGCTAGAAATTTGATCAAAGATTCCTTATGAAGTTCAGAAATCGAAATTTACATCAATAAATCCCTGTCCTCCAATCCAATCAGGCTAGGTTAAAGTAACCCATCTTTGTGCAATGTGAAATAATTTTATCCCTAGAGTTTAATTCAGATTCAGTCAGAAAATAATATGCTCTATTGCAAAACAAATTCTTTCTTAATTGAATATGGGTCACACAAAGCCAAAACTGCTTAACGAAAATGGACAAAATACAATAATCTGGAAAAAAAAGAGACATAAATACTGAATGCCTAGATAATTCTTCAAAGAATGAATGAATATGAGAGTCCTTCAGTCCCCAAGCAGTGCTATAACTACATGTAGAACATGACTGATGTGTGTGTGTGTGTGTGTGTGTCTGTGTGTGTGATTTAGTGTGAGGAAACAAGCCATGGTTGGTAGAAAGAAGGGGTTAAAGTTTAAAAAGAATAAAGAAACTTTCTCAAGGATAAAAAGGTATATGTCAGCTCCCAGTTGACAGTTTTCAGGAAAATGCAAATAATAAGTTCTCAAGAACTTTACTGTTTGTTTTGAGGATACAAACTACCATAAAATATAAGGAATAAGAGACCCAAAGCAGGGGAGGACAGGCCTGGACTTGTAGGTCAATTTCCCATTGCTCTGAAACAGCTGTTCTGGTAAATACACCATTGTTGTAAATACTAATAATTCCAGATTTTATAAATTTTTAAAATGTCATACCTTTTGTAAAACTGTATCACCTCAGAACAGGGGTGCCATTTCTCTGCAAAGGGCTTCACAGTGAAGATTTTTGACTTGTTGGGTGCCTGTTCCAAATTTTCAACTCTGGTTTAATAAAATTAAAAGTAACCCTGGAATATATAAACTGCAGAAAACTGTTCTGATGATTAAGTATCCAGAGTCCCATGTGTTATTACTCTGGGTGTTATTTTGGGAGGCTAGGAACGTTGGGAGCTGGGAACATTGGGAGCTGAGCCCTTGTTGGAGGAAGTGGGCTGCAGGAACAAGGCTCTGCCAGGCTCCCAACTCATTCTTTTTTCTCTGCTTCTTATCCACCACAAGGTAAAAAGGCCTTTTCTACTACATACTTCCTTGTGAGAGACTAATCAACCATGTGCTAAATACTATGAGTGTGAGTTGTTACCTTGGGCTTTTAATCTCAGCAAAAATAGAAAAATAGAGCTAATACTAACTGCTTGAAGAGCTTTTTTTTTTTTTTTTTTTTTTTTTTTTTTTTAACAAACCAAGTCAAGAGAAATTGTAGACAAATCTAATCACTCAAATAAAGAACCAAGCTTAGGCCAAGGCTACTACTTTAACCGAACTATGAGAATAACCAGTAGAAAATACGTAAAATAATGTGTGTGATTGACTATATCTCTTTGATCAAAGAGGCAGATGGATGGATTTGGCTTCTCAGAGGCAGAGAGCAGGATTTTCCTTCTCAGCCGCTGATTGCCAACTCCTACAGAAAAATGAATTGTCTTGGGATATAACCTTTCAGTTACTTAAAATTAAAGATTTGTAGGTGGTTGACCATCAGCATATAAATTTCAATTTTAAATGTTATTTAGTACTGCCCGGTGCCTAGATGATCAAAGACAGAGAACTGGCTGTGTGGTGACCAATGCCAAGCAATGTCTAAGAATAACATTGCAATATCAAGACCAGTTGAAATTCCAACATAAATAGATAATATTTCACATGATCTAACACCTAATTAATGGACCCTAGGTACTTAATGTCTGCTGAGAGGAAGATATCCAATATTTTTCAGGGACAAGTACTGAGATAGATTTTCCATTCTCAAACAGTCTACCCTAAACACATGCATGTACATGCAAGAGTAAACGGCTTATTCAGGCATATTTACACATCAACATGCATGTGTGTATGCCTGTGTATGTGCATGTGCGTGTTCATGTATGTAATAATAGTAGTTACAAGGATATAATGAATTTGAATTGGAATAGGAAGGACATACAAGGATTTGGAAAGGAATAGAAATGATATAAACACAGCGTTCAGGTGTGTACTTTGTGATTTTTGTCTTTTCTTATTCCCTATAGAAGTCAGTCCCATGTGAGTTCTTGTGGAAAGCAATACAAGAGTTGAGACTCTTAGCTTTATGTACTTGTTGGGAAAGATAGTCCTATATTCTCTCTGTGTCTCAGTTCATGCTTTTACTAGCTAGTGTGTTTATAGCTAATGATGTGACTTGATTGAACCTTGAGTTTTTTATCTTTATGATCAATAAAATATGAACTAAAGTTAAATCATTTAGCAGGGCCTCTGGAGTATAGACTGTTTGCTGATTTACTGATATTATCTAGTACCTTTAGTAAGACAAGCGAAACTACTCTGCAATTTAGATTATTTCAGTACTATTGTCGTTATATTTGATGAGGTGGGTAACTTTTATTTCTGCTTTCCAAATACTCATTTTCTCCTCATTTTCCTGTGGTTTTATTTGAGTTTCTAGGTGGTTAAGACTGAGTCTGCCCTTCATTCTAGCTCGAAGCAGAGAAACCTCCTATCTTGGTTTTAGGATTCATTTAAACATGAGTCAAAGAACCTACTTTCCACCAATACAATTTAATCTCAGAATAATGTTGAGAATTGAAAGCATTGTCTCTTGGCCGTGTCTACGGGCCTCTTAGCTTCAAAATGCATCTGTCTTTGACCTTTTCATTTGTAGGAATCAATAAACTCTGTTTTTGGTTGCTGTATGCTTTATACATTTTGAGTTGAGTTTCTGTTACTTCTTGTTGGACAAGTGGTGATAAATGCAACTGATATCTGATTTCTTCTCACAGGACAGATTTTGTCAACCAACAGGTATTTCCAAAGTATTAATTCACTCTGACAAAATCGCCTTGCCTTTCTGTCTATCCTTCTTTCTTTCAACTTTTTTTTACCCTTAGGAATCAAGATTATTATTAATCTTATCATAGAACCTACACCTGTGATGACCACCAGATTCTTTTGTTGGATTGAGTTGATGAGATTTTTTTTGATAATGTTATCCTTAAGAATATACAGTAAAAGAGAGTCAAATCTGAAAAATATTAAGCTTTGTCCTAATGTATACAATGACCATGCCAGAGTCACACAAAACCAATACAAAAATAGACTAGAACTCAGTTTTTTTCCATATGCATAATTTGCCTTTTTAAGTTCATGAGTGTTTAGGTTCCTATTTTGTTGTACAGCAAAAATACAGAAGAGTAAGCCTTCTCAGACCCAAGCAGGAAATATCCTCAGTTTTACTGTTTAATGCAAAGAACCCAATTTATATCTATAGAGGTAATGGTGTTTGTTTAGATACAGATTAATAGATTTAAAAAGCTATAGAAATGCCTTAGCCACATGTGACAATAACTACTTGGGATGGCCTTTTGGCTGCCGTTGTTATGCATATGGAAAAGTCCTTGCCAGTTTCTTTGTGCTTAATAAAAGTAAACAATGGAAGGCCTTAAAGTGATTGCACTGATCTTAGGAGGTTACTTAACTGCTGTAAGCCTCAGTAGTATTACTGAGGCTATGGAACACTCACAAAAAGGGCCCTATCATGACTGTTCTCCCAAAGACCCAAGGAGCAGCTGAATGAGTCAGATGCACATATGTGCACCCAACCAATAAACAGAAGCTGCTCGCCCTTCTGGTTGAATTAGGGAAAAGCTGGAGGAAGCTGAGGAGGAAGGCAACCCTGTAGTAGGACCAGCAGTTTCAATTAACCTGGACCCCTGAGATCTCTTAGACACTGGATTACCAACCAGGGAGCATACCCCAGCTTAGATGAGGCCTCTAATCCATATACAGCAGAGAACTGCTGAGTCTGGGTTCAGTCAGAGACAATGCACCTAAACTTCAAGAGACTGGAGGGACCAGGAAGTTTAGAGGTCTGGTGGGGTGAATGGGGTGGGGACCTCCTTGAGACAGTGAGGAAGAGTGCAGAAGAGGTGGGGAGGAGGTATGGGATGTGGAACCCTTGGGGGTTGCACCAGGAAATGAATAAAACCTGGAGTGTAAATATAATATATATATATATATATATATATATATATATATATATATATTAAAGTGTCTTGGCTTTTATTTCTCAGAACTATGGCAGCCTATGGAAGGAGTGGGAGGTAACTGCCAGCATTTCATCAATAATGCATTAGAGGTTGCTGTGCATTGTTATATTATACCTGTTTTGTTACAGCTTTAATGCTAATTTTAAAATTAAATCTCAACATAATCTAGCATTTTAGGAAGGATTTTATCCTGGGGTACTGTTATGATGTTTTGCTTAAACAAGTCTGAAATTTTGGTGGCCTTTGCCAGCTGTTTTGTCTTGTTAACAAACTGCAATCAGGGTGGAGGATGGGAGGACCTCTCTGGAAGCGGTAAGAACCACAAGTTGATCAAGTTGTATTATAAAAGTAAAAATAAGGAAAGAAAAGGCTACCATAACCCTGAAAAATAGAGGTACAATTGCTGGAAAGTTGAGTTCATTACTTTTTTTTAAAAAAAAGCTAACGGAACAAATAACATTTCACACGTTATAGTGTTCTTCTGGGGATCCTAAAAGAAGAAAATTAAGCTTTGTATGTCACAGCCCGAATTCTATTGGTGTGGCGGGCAGCCATCCTACTCACAACAGAAAGACATTAAAGAGAGATAATGCAGGGAATGAATGGGGACAGCCCAGCAGCAAGGACACTCCTGAAAATAGTGTTGGGAAAGAATTGTAAAGCTATCATTTCTCCCACTTCCAGCACAAAGCGTTTGATATGAAGCAGGTGCTCTATGTTTTTCACAGTTTCAAAAGGGATTTCAGTTCTCGTAAAGCTAAGGTCCAAATTGGTATTTTACCCAGCAATATTGGCATTTCTTCAGTCATTATCCTCGCTATGGCCATTTAATGATGTTTGTCTCCCGACTCAATGTAGTGAATTACCAATAGGATTCCATTAAAGGACCACTTACCTCCTAGAACTATTGTTCTAAAGCATGTACATACAAGTTGCCTAAGAATAAATTCAGACCCTAGAGTAGGCATGTGGCCTGGTGCGTTTCTATTTGTATTTCAGGGGCTCTCTATGCTCGGGTCCTGAAATCAACCCTGGAGCAGTGCTGACAATAGAAAGCTGTGAGGAATCAGATATTTTGTATTTATTGCATCTGAAAGTACTTAGTAGCCACAGGTGTCTCTTCAGCTCCTGAAATGTGGTTAGTATGATGAAAAATTAAATTTTACAATGTATTACATTTAAATTTAAACAGCCATATATAATTTGTATCTACCACAGGGTTCTGCTGTCTGCTCTTCCCTTTAAAGGCTTCCAACGCTTTTCAATGTATTTGCTCCAAGACAGACTGAAGGGGGCTGAAAGGCTCTCCAAAGGTGAGTCTCAAAGAATCCTGACTTTTGCAAGTCTGTTTGGCACCTCACATCCTTCTGGGCTTCACCTAGTTGCTCACACTACACACTGGTTCTTTGACCTCAGCATATAGGTTCCTCTAGCCCAGGAATTCGCCATCTTTTTTTTCCTTCTATCCTTCAATGCACCCCACTTCGTTATGAATTTTATGCTTTTAGCATATTTTTAAGGAATCCTCCTTTGGAATCTTGGTAAAATCATTTGTCTTTGCTGCAGATTTCTCTCCTTTTGGCCTTTGTCCTTGTTGAGATTCTGCATTCACATGCGTAGTTATTGGCTTCCCTATTGGGATAACATTCATTGAGAGCAGGGGCTATATATTTCTCATTATCATTTTATTCCCAACAATGATCATAGGACACTGTACATAGTGACTGATGAATATTTACTTGTTGAATAACTATAATGTTGAATACACAGACATTCTTAAATAATTTTAAGTGTCGACTAAGAACAGAGTCCTCTTTATTCCCTTTGATACAGTGCATCTCCTCTCTCTTGAAAATCCCTCTTTCTGGCCTTTTTACAATTTCCAGACCACTAAAGACATTCCACTTGAAACTCCTAAATCTGAAGGTTGAAACCTTCACAGGTGAGAGAAAATAAGTGATGTTTTTCTTTATGGACCCAAATTACCTAACTTAGAGTTATTGTTTCCAGCTCTATTTGTTTTCCTACAAATTTCATTTTTTAACAATTGGATACATTGAATAAATTGTGAAAGTATAGTAATTTTTCTTTATCCATTCATCACTTGTTAGACATCTAGGCTGTTTCTAATTTCTGGCTATTGTGAGTAGAGTAGTGGCGATATTTTTTTATTTACATTTCAAATGTTATTCCCTTTCCCTGTTTCCCAGACATGAACTCCCTATCCCATCCCCCTCCTTTCTTCTATAAGGGTGTTCTCTTTCTGAATGACTCCCCCCTTCCTGCCCCCTGAAATTCCCCAACACTGGGAGGCGGGTCCAGACTTGGCAGGACCAAGGGCTTCTCCCTCTATTGGTGCAAAAGAAGGCTGATAAATATGCAGCTGGAGCCATGGGTCAGTCCATGTATAGTCTTTGGGAAGTGGTTTAGTCTGTGGGAGCTCAGGTTGGTTGGTATGTTGTTCTTTTGGGGTTGTAAGCCTCTTCAGCTCCTTCAATCCTTTCTCTAATTCCTCCAATGTGGGTCTTGTTCTCAGTTCAATGGTTTGCTGCTGGCATTTGCCTCAGAATTTCACATGATCTGGCTGTACCTCTCAGGAGACACCTATATCTAGCTCCTGTCAGCATGCACTTCTCAGCATCATCAATCATATATTGTTTCGGTGGCTGTGTATATATGGGTCACATGTGGGGCAGGCTCTGAATGACCATTCCTTCAGTCTCTGTTCTAAACTTTGCCTCCATATCCTGTGGATGTTTTTGTTCCCCATTTAAGAAGGAGTAAAGCATCTGCACTTTGGATGGCCTTCTTCTTGACCTTCATGGGGTGTGTAGATTGTATCTTGCATAATTCAAGATTTTGGGCTAATATCCAATTATCAGTGAGTGAATACCATGTATGTTTTTCTGTGAATGGGTTACCTCACTCAGGATGATATTTTCAAGTTCATTCCATTTGCCTATGAATTTCATGAAGTCATTGTTTTTGATAGCTGAGTAGTACTCCATTGTGTAGATATACCACATTTTCTGAAACCATTCCTTGGTAGAAGGACATCTGGGTTTTTCTAGCTTCTGGTTATTATAAATAAGGCTGCTATGAACATAGTGGAACATGTGTCTTTGTTGTATGTTCGAGCATCTTTTGGTTATATGCCCAAGAGAGGTATAGCTGGGTCCTCAAGTAGTGCAATGTCAAATTTTCTAAGGAACCTCCAGACTGGTTTCCAGAGTGGTTGTACCAGTTTGCAACCCCACCAACAATGGAGGAGTGTTCCTCTTTCGCCACATCCTCGCCAACATCTGCTGTTACCGGAGTTTTTGATCTTAACCATTCTGACCTGTGTGAGGCAGAATCTCAGGGTTTTTTTTTTTTTTTTTTTTTTTTTGCATTTCCTTATGACTAAAGATGTTGAACATTTCTTTAGGTGCTTCTCAGCCATTCGATATTCCTCAGCTGTGAATTCTTTGTTTAGCTATGAACCCCATTTTTTAATAGTGTTATTTGGCTCTCTGGAGTCTAACTTCATGAGTTCTTTGTTTATTTTGCATATTAGTCCTCTATCAAATGTATGATTGATAAAGATATTTGCCCAATCTGTTTTTTGCCATTTTGTCCTAATGACAGTGTCCTTTGCCCTACAGAACCTTTTCAGTTTTTATGTGGTCCCATTTGTTGATTCCTGATTGTAGAGCATAAGCCATTGATGCTTTGTTCAGAAAATTTTCTCCAGTGTCCATGTGTTCAGGACTCTTCCCCATGATTTCTTCTATTAGTTTGAGTGTATCCAGTTTGACGTGGAGGTTCTTGATCTACTTGGACTTAAGCTTTGTACAGGGAGATAAAAATGGATCGATTTGCCTTCTTCTACATCCTGACCTCCAGTTGGACCAGCGCCATTTGTTAAAAATGCTATCTTTTTTCCATTGGATGGTTTTGGCTCCTTTGTCAAAAATCAAGTGACCATAGGTGAGTGGGTTCATTTCTGGGTCTTCAGTTCTATTCCACTGATCTATCTACCTGTCTCTGTACAAATACCATACAGTTGTTTTGGTTGGTTTTTTTGTTTGTTTGTTTGGTTTGTTTTGTGTTTTTTATCACTATTGCTCTGTAATACTGTTTAAGGTCAGAGATGGTGATTCCCCCAGAAGTTCTTTTATTGTTGAGTGTAGTTTTTTGCTATTCTGGGTTTTTTGTTATTCCAAATGAATTTGAAAATTGCTCTTTCTATCACTATTAAGAATTGAATTGGAATTTTGACGGGGATTGCATTGAATCTATAAATTGCTTTTGGCAACATGGCCACTTTTACTATATCAATCCTGCCAATCCATGAGCATGGGAGCTCTTTCTTTCCTCTGAGATAATCTTCAAATTCTTTCTTCAGAGACTTGAATTCTTGTCATACAGATTTTTCACTGGCTTGGTTAAAGTTACACTGAGGTATTTTATATTACTGGGGACTTTTGTGAAGGGTGTCATTTCCTAATTTCTTTCTCAACCTGTTTTTCCTTTGAGTAGAGGAAGACCTCTACTCAAACTGATTTGTTTGAATTAATTTTGTATCCATTCACTTTGCTAAAGATGTTTATCAGGCTTAGTAGTTCTCTGGTGGAACTTTTGGGGGTCACTTAAATATACTATTATATCATCTGCAAATAGTGATATTTTGACTTCTTCCTTTCCAATTTCTATCTCTTTGACCTCCTTTTGTTGTCTGATTGCTCTGTTAGGACTATGAGAACTATATTGAATAAGTAGGGAGAGAGTTGGAGGCCTTGTCTAGTCCCTGATATTAGTGGGATTAAGGTCAAGCTTCTGTCCATTTAGTTTGATGTTAGTTTCTGGTTTTCTGTATATTGCTTTTACTATGTTTAGATATGGGCCTTGAATTCCTTATCTTTCTAAGACTTTTATCATGAAGTGGTATTGAATTTTGTCAAATGCTTTTTCAGCATCTACTATAATGATCATGTGGTTTTTATCTTTAAGTTTGTTTATATAGTGGATTACTTTGATGGATTTCCACATATTGAACCATCCCTGCATCCCTGGGATAAAGCCTACTTGATTATGATGGATGAGTCTTTTGATGTGTTCTTGGATTTGGTTTGCAAGAATTTCTTTGAGTATTTTTGTGTTGATATTCATAAGGGAAATTGTTCTGAAGTTCTCTTACTTTGTTGGGTCTTTGTGTGGTTTAGGTATAAGAGTAATTGTGGCTTCAAGAAGGAATTTGGTAGCACTCCATCTGTTTCTATTTTGTGAAGTAGTTTGGACTGTATTGATATGAGTTCTTCTATGAAGGTCTGATAGAATTCTGTACTAACCCATTTGGTTCTGGGCTCCTTTTGGTTTGGAGAATTTTAATAACTGCCTCTATTTCTTTAGGAGTTATAGGGTTGTTTAGATGGTTTATCGGTTCCTCATTTTACTTTGGTAGCTCGTATTTGTCTAGAAAACTGTCCATTTCGTCCAGCTTTTCCAGTTTTGTTGAATATAGGCTTTTGTAGTGGGATCTGATGATTTTTTTTAATTTCCACAGATTCTGTTATGTCTCCCTTTTCATTTCTGATTTTGTTAATTTTTATACATTCTCTGTGCCCTCTGGTTAGTCTGGCCAAGGGTTTATCTATCTTGTTGATTTTTCTCAAAGAAACATCTCTTGATTGTTTGATTCTTTGTGTAGTCCTTTTTGTTTCTACTTGATTTCAGGGTTGATTTCAGCCCTGAGTTTGATTATTTCCTGCCTTCTACTCATCTTAGGTGTATGCTTCTTTTCATTCCAGAGTTTTTAGGTGTGTTGTCAATTTACTGATGTGTGCTCTCTCCTGTTTCTTTTTTCAGGCACTCAGAGCTAGGAGTATTCTTCTTAACACTGCTTTCATTCTGTCCCATATGTTTGGGTGTGTTGTACTTTCATTTTTATTAAATTCTAAAAAGTATTTAATTTTTTTCTTTATTTCTAGCCTGACCAAGGTATCATTGAGTAGAGCATTCTTCAACTTACATGTATAAGGCCTTCTGTCCTTATTGTTGTTATTTAAGACCAGCCTTAGTCCATGGTGGTCTGATAGAATGCATGGGATTATTTCTATCTTCCTGTATCTGGTGAGACCTGTTTTGTGACCAATTATATGGTCAGTTTTGGAGAAGGTACCATGAAGTGCTAAGAAGAAAGTGTATTCTTTTGTTTTAGGATGAAATGTTCTATAAATATATGTTGAATCCCTTTGGTTCATAACTTCTTTTAGTTTCTCTATTTCTCTGCATAATTTCGTTTACATAGTCTGTCCATTGATGAGAGTGGGATGGAGTGTTGAAATCTCATATTATTGTGTGAGATACAATGTGTGATTTTGATCTTTAATAAAGCTTCTATTATGAATGTATTTACCCTTGCATTTGGAGTATAGATATTTAGGATTGAGAGTTCATCTTAGTGGATTTTCCTTTGATGAATATGAACTGTCCTTTTGTATTTCTTTGGGTCGAAAGTCAATTTTATTCAATACTAGAATGGCTACTCCAGCTTATTTCTTTAAACCATTTGCTTGGAATGCTGTTTTCAAGTCTTTTTCTCTGAGGTAGTGTCTATCTTTGTCTCTGAGTTATCTTTCCTGCATGCAGCAAAATGCTGGGTCCTCTTTATGTATTGAGTCTGTTAGTCTATTTTGTTTTATTGGTGAATTGAGACCACTGATGTTAAGAGATATTAAGGAGTAGTGATTGTTGCTTCCTGCTATTTTCTTTGTTAGAGATGGAATTATGTTTGTGTGTCTCTCTTCTTTTCATTTAGTTGCAAGGAGATTACTTTCTTGCTTTTTCTAGGATATTGTTTCCCTCCTTGTGTTGGAGTGTCCCATCTATTATCCTTTGTAGTGCTGGATTTGTAGAAAGATACAATGTAAATTTGGTTTTGTCATGGAATATCTTTCTTTCTCTATCTATGTTAATTGAGAGTTTTGTTAATTTGTGTTTTCTCAGGGCCTGTATGACATCTGCCTAAGATCTTCTGGCGTTCACAGTCTCTGGTGAGAAATCTGGTGTAATTATTACAGGTCTTCTTTTATATGTCACTTGACCTTTATCCCTTATTGCTTTTAGTATTTTTTCTTTGTTTAATGCATTTGGCGTTTTGGCTATTATGTGACAAGAGGAATTTCTTTTGTGGCCCAATCTATTTGGAGTTCTGCATGCTTCTTGTGCATTTATGGGCATCTCTTTCGTTAGGTTAGGGAAGTTTTCTTCTATAATTTCGTTGAAGATATTTACTGGCTCTTTAAGTTGGGAGTCTTCACTTCTACACCTATTATCTTTAGGCTTGATCTTCTCATTGTATCCTGGATTTCCTGGATGTTTCAGGCTAGGAGTTTTGTTCATTTTACATTATCTTTGATGGTTGTGTCAATGTTTTCTATAATATTTTTTGCCCCTGAAATTCTCTCTTCTATCTCTTGTATTTCGTTGGTGATGTTTGCATCTGTTACTCCTGATCTCTTTCCTAAGTTTTCTATCTCCAGAGTTGTCCCCCTTTGTGCTTTCTTCATTGTTTCTATTTCCATTTTAAATCCTGGATGGTTTTGTCCATTTCCTTCTCCTGTTTGGTTGTGTTTTCCTGTAATTCTTTAAGGGATTTTTGTGTTTCTTCTTTAAGTGCTTCTGTTTGTTTACTTGTGATGTCTTATATTTCTTTAAGGGAGTTATTTATGACTTTCTTAAAGTCCTCCATCATCATCATAAAATGTGATTTTATATCTAAATCTTGCTTTTCCAGTGTGTTTTTCCAGTATTTGCTTTGGTGAGAGAGCTGGGCTCTGACGATGCCAAGTAGTCTTGCTTTCCGTTGCTTAGGTTCCTGAGCTTGCCTCTTGCCATCAGGTTGTCTCTGGTGTTATCTTGTCTTGCTATCTCTGACAGTGGCTTAACCCTCCTGTAAGCCTGTAGACCTGTTTTCTTTCAACGGGATCTGGGAAAAGAGAGCTCTCCTCTGAGTTGTGTATACACTCCTGGCGACTGGCTTTCAGCTCTTGGTGCAGGCAGAAACTGGAACAGTCCTGCTCCTGACTGTTCACTAGATTCTTGTGCCCAGGGGACACAGATGGCACTATGTGATTTCCTTTCATCTCTGTAATGTAGGCATGGAGTAGTCTCCTCTTAGTTCTCAGGAGTGTCTACACTTCTGAGGTTCCACCTCTCTACCTCATGGGATGTGGGTACAGAGGACTTTGTGACAAGTTCATTCAGTTCCAGGCACAAGTCAGACCCAGGAGATTCCTGCCACTGACTGCTCCTATATTCCTGTATCCAGAGGCACTGTGCAGTTTCTCCTTGAGCCAGGGATATGGGACAGGTGGACACGAGTGGTGGACTGTCCTGTGGTCTCAGGATTGCACTAATCTCTGGGTATTCAGCTCTCTCTCCCAAGGGACTTGGGGGCAGGGAGATCAGTTCAGATCAAAAACTCACAAGTCTTAAAGAAGTAATAAAAAAGTAATGATGAAAATTATTAAATATTTGTGGCTAAATGTTCATATCAATAGATATATGTGTCTATAGAAAAAAGTAATAATGAAAATTATAAAATATTTGCAGCTAACAGTTAATATCAATAAATATGTGTCTATACATAATTAAAATTAAAAATTTACAGGCTAATAATAAAAACATTTATATTAAAAACTAGCAGATGACTGAAAATTAATGTTCTATGCATTCTATTCAAGTTATTACAGAAACTGGTGGTGTGATACATGAATTTGGCAAAATAGATGATACAATAAAATTTTAAATTAACAAAGAAAATGGATGATTATAAATCTGAAGCTAGTTCTCGTTATTAATTTCAATGAAACACAAGTAACCCGTATATGAAAACTAGGGGAAAATCCAGATTTAGAAAAGTACTCTAAAAGCAATGTTTTAATGAGAAGTCATCGACTATATTATCTAATCAGTGTTAAATGCAATGAGAAACTAGAGAAATATAACTCACAAAAATCAGTTCAAAAGGATATAATAGCCCACAATAAATATATAAGCATTAAGTTAATTGAGCCAACTTTTTCTTATAACTTAAGAATAATTGCTAGAATATAAGATATAGTATCCTTCATGGTAAAAAAAATATATATACAATCTATCAATATGGAACCAGTGAGATGGCTGAGCTCATAGAAGTCTTTGCCTCAAAGCCTGATAGAATGAGTACAGTCCCCTACAAGCACTTCATGGCTTGCATAAGTGTGTGCGCACTCACACTTACACACACACAAAGAAGAGAGATGTAGGCATGCAGATAGAGAGAATAAAAATAAATAAATGTGACTATATAAAAAGAATTATGGGAAAGGTATCCAGCTATGTTCTAAGACCCACAGATCAGATCTTCAAATTGTTTCAATGATAGAAAGTCAGACAACTCAAGGGAAAGAATTGCCAGAAGGAAGCATCAGAATGACTCTCACTTATCAAAAGTCATGACTCTACATTGGGGGATGAAATATAAGGTCTGAGGGAGGTGGTTGTGGACTAAAGAAAAGGATGACCTACTTATTCAATATGTAACACATTCTAGATATCATCACCTCAGCCAAGTACCTAGATGCTAATATTCACCTTTAACAGAAGCTGTGCATAAGTAAGCACTGTTGAGTTGACAGATGGTCTTATAAGGAGAGTAAGGAATTATGAAAATAGTACTTCCAATGTGTAAGAAAATGTAAAATAAGTGAAAGTTTGTCTCACCTCCTGAAATTCTCCAGAATTCCATGTTTTTTTTTAAAACTTGTTTCTGGACTGATGTTAATGTTTGCCATCTGGGATGGGGAAGCTCTTTATTAAGAAGTCATATGCTAGGTATCCTTTAAGGACAGGGACAAATTCAGGTTATGCATACCATAAAAGACTGAGTAGTTTTGAACATTAAAGGAAATGCCCCCTGTCCATTCCTATATAATATATTTGAGAACTAGAGCAGACATGAATGAAGGTAAAAGAGGCTTGCTTTAGTAATTCGTATCTGTGTGCTTCCATAATGCAACCAGCCAGCAACTCTTAGCATAAAGAAATATGTGATATTAAAGTCCAGCTGGTATGGGATAGGAAGAAAATGGGTTATTCTGATAAATTTCAGAATTCTGATGTCAACGTTAAAAATGTCATTATTAACAGCAGATTTTTGAGTTGTGTTATATAATAGAAAAGGTAAAAATAACACACCTTAATAATGTACTAATTTTACATTGGCCAGCAAGGTTATTTGCTTCTTGAATGTAATCATTAGTACAGAGGAGGATGCCTCCATCATGATGATGATGATGATGATGATGACGATGACGATGACGACAACAAGGATGACAGCAACGACGATGACAGTGGTGGTGGTGATGGTGGTGGTGGTGATGATAAAATGAATATGGGGTAGTGAGTACAGTGAGAAAACTGGCTGAAGAAGGGAACCTTGAACATCTCATGATAGAAGCAGGATGGGGAAATGAAAGTATCAATCTTCTATGTGTTTTGGTGGATTTTTCTGACTTATAATGTTCAATCTCTGTGTTGGAGAGCTGACTCAATGTTTAAGTGCACTGGATGCTCATCCAGATTTCCTGAGTTCAATTCCCAACAACGACATGGTGGCTCACAATCATCCGACGTGGGATCTGGTGACCTATTCTGTTGTGTCTGAGGACAGCTATGGTGTACTTATGTAAGTAAAATAAATAAATAAATCTTTAAGAAAAAAGGTTCAATCTCAAAAGAAATGCATTTGTTTCCTAGAGGTTCAGAAATCTGAATGTTCTTGGTCCTCTTGATATGAAAGAGCTCTCTGTCTTCATCCATCTTACCTAGTTTGGTGGCTGTATATGTATGGGCCACATGTGCCGCAGGCTCTGAATGGGCGTTCCTTCAGTCTCTGCTCTAAACTTTGCCTCCCTATACCCTCCTAAGAGTACTCTTGTTCCCCTTTCAAAGAAGGAGTGAAGCATCAGCATTTTGGTCATCCTTCTTGAGTTTCATGTGTTCTGTACATTTAAGGTAATTTGAGCATTTGGGCTAATAGCCACTTATCAATGAGTGCATACCATGTGTGTTTTTCTGTGATTGGGTTACCTCACTCAGGATGATATTCTCTAGTTCCACCCATTTGCCTATGAATTTCATAAAGTCATTGTTTTTGATAGCTGAGTAGTATTCCATTGTGTAGATGTACCACATTTTCTGTATCCATTCCTCTGTTGAAGGGCATCTGGGTTCTTTCCAGCTTCTGGCTATTACAAATAAGGCTACTGTGAACATAGTGGAGCATGTGTCTTTGTTATATGATGGGGCATCTTTTGGGTATATGCCCAAGAGAGGTATAGCTGGGTACTCAGGTAGTTCAATGTCTAATTTTCTGAGGAACTGAGGCAAATAAATGCAGGCTGACAGGAACCAGATGTAGATCTCTCTTGAGAGACACAGCCAGAATATGGCAAATACATAGGCGAATGCCATCAGCAAAACACTGATCTGAGAATGGGACCCCCGTTGAAGGAATCAGAGAAAGGGCTGAAAGAGCTTAAAGGGGCTTGAGACCTCTTATGAACAACAATGCCAACCAACCAGGGCTTCCAGGGACTAAGCCACTACCCAAAGACTATACAGGGTCTGACTCTGGGCTCCAACTGCATAGGTAGCAATGAATAACCTAGTAAGTGCACCAGTGGAAGGGGAAGCCCTTGGTACTGCCAACACTGAACCCCCAGTGAATGGGATTATTGGGGGAAGGGTGGTAATGGAGGGAGGATGGAGAGGGGAACACCCATATAGAATGGGAGTGGGAGGGGTTAGGGGGATGTTGGCCTGGAAACCGGGAAAGGGAATAACAATTGTAATGTAAATAAGAAATACCCAATTTAATAAAGATGGAGGAAAAAAAAAAGAAAGAGCTCTCTTAGTTGACTCAATTCATTCGGTTACTGCATAACTCTTAAGAGCCCACATCCCCTACTGGCATCCCATTAGAGCCACAGGCCCTGAGTTCAAAAGCATCCCTTAATCCTTATTAATATTATAGGGTAGGAAAGCTGCTTCAGAGTCTGAAAATTTTGTTTCTTACCTTTCAAAGGAAGTGATAATAATACCTTTTTCAAAGGGACTATGCTAAACTGTAAATAAAAACATGAGAAAGTTGGACAGAATGATAATATTCTAACTACTATATTAGTATTCATTTTGTGTGGTTCGTTTATAATTATGTGGTGTGAAAGCTTGTAGCATTGTAGAGGCCCTCGAGCAGACAAATAGACAAAACAAAATCATAACTCATAAGCATAAATAATATTAGTTTGTGATGATAATAATACTCATTAATTAGAGAAAATGCACATAACCCTTAAGAGACTGGAGGCCCCAGGAAATTTAGAGTTCTGGTGGGATGGGTAAGATGGGGACATCCTGTGCATACTGGGAAGGGGATATGGGATGTGGAACTCTCAGGAGGTGAACCAGGAGGGGAATAAAATCTGGAGTGTAAAAATAAATAAATAAATACATAAATAAATAAGTAAAGCGTTCTAAGCCAACCAATTGACTGTACAATGGTAAAATTAGGTTTGTAGATGCCGTGGTAGATATGGAAGAGCATTTGCAACATAGATGCATTTACCTCTTGCAACAAATGTATGGTGATAGTATTATTCTTCAGTGCATTCTTAAGGCAGGCAAGTGGTATGAAAGTCTAATTCAGGAACTACCAAAGAGCTAATTGGTAGGTCTCAGTGGTGTTGCCTATGGAGTATGATAGAACGACCATCCCAGAATCACTCTAGAGGTGTTATGGTGAGACCACACTGGTAGGTTGGAGGAAGAACAAGGGTTGTGCTAAAAACAGCATGAAGTTCTAAAGGAGACACTTAGGACAGCATGATCATGGGAAGATGACATTCTCAGAGGACATTCCTCAGGAATGAATGTTTGTGCTCTCTCAAATCAGTTTGAAGTCCTAAGCCAAATTTTGATGGTAAATTAGAGTATGGCGCCTCGGAGAAACAGTTGCACAATGAATCAAATTTATGCTCTTAAATGACACAAGAGGGTTTGCTTCTGCTTTGCTGTCTGTCTTGTGAGAATATAAATAGGTGGCTATCTGTCAGTCAAGAAAAGGACCCTCACCATGTCAGCGCCAGCACCGACCTGGTACCGAGAATCGGGCGAAAGCCTACGGGATGAAAGAAATAACACACACACACACACAGGTTATTCGTGTCAAGCCAGGAGAGGGGGAGAGAGAGAGAGAGAGAGAGAGAGAGAGAGAGAGAGAGAGAGAGAGAGAGAGAGAGAGAGAGAGAGAGAGAGAGAGAGAGAGAGAGGAAGAGGAAGAAGAGACTCCTGTAGCTTTATTCACCACTTATATACCCAAGTCTCCAGGTAGAAAATAACTGGGAAGCACAGTGGGAGACCCTGGCTCCTGACTTCGGTAACAAAAGACCGACTACGAGATCTGAATAAATTAGGGAGAAATCTGAGAAGGCCAGCCTAAATCTCAAGGATAAAGGCTGAGGAAGTAAAAGGCAGAAGTAAATTGACCACCACCCAGGTGTGGTCCAGGTGTGTCAGTTCCACATGCATCAGCCGGGCTCAGCAGAGGTCATGCAGTGGAGACACCGGGTGTTTACTACTTGGTCTTTTCTTCCTGTGCCGTAAATACATGGGAGAGGCCTCTGTCCAACAATCCCATGACTTTGTGGCCATACAGTTACAAAGTGGCCAGGCCCAGATCCAATATGGCACTACATCACCAGAGCCTGGCCATGTTTTTACCACAATATTGACTTTAGCCTTCAAAAGTATATGAACATGATTCCATCTCATCACTATCTTGTGGCACTGTCGACGGCAATTTCTTATAACAAATCGAAGCAAGATGCCATTGTAGAAATTGCTATTTATGTAGAATAAGATTATTGAGATAAAATTTATCTTAATGGGAAATCCTTAAACATAATGAGAAGAAAGTCCACACAAAGATTTTAATGATACTATTCTAGAAATGAAATTCTATACAGGCATGCAGTCATATAATAGCAAATGTTTTGAGTTTGGAACATGGCTAATCTTGTTTCCTGTTTGTTCAGTAATTTTCAAGAATATAAAATAAATACTAGATTTGTAGTTAGAAATTTGTGAGTCATATCTAAAACACAAGTTATAAAATATAATTAGAAATACAGTATTACCATCAAGTATAAATATTTAGATATTTGGTGGTGCGTGTGTGTTTAAGTAACTTAAAGCAGAGTATTCTAATATATCCCAGACAAGTCTGGGATTCATGATACTCCTGCCATCAGATTTCCAATTGTTGATGTACCAGCAATAGTCGTGTGTGTGTGTGTGTGTGTGTGTGTGTGTGTGTGTGTGTGTATGTGTGTGTTGCATGTATATGTGGTATCTGTATGTGTATGTGTATGGGAATATATATGGAAGGAGTGGTGAGTGTCTGTGTTTGTGTGGGTTGTGTGCTTGTGTGTGTTTGTGTCTGTGTGTACTTGGGTCTGTATGTGTGTGTCTAATGGTCACTAAAAAATTGCTGAGTTAAATATTCTAATCAGCTCTGAATTTGTAACAAACACTTCACGCAAAACTATGAATTTTATTTCAAACATGACATCCATTTTCCTCTCTATTGTCAGAAATTGTTTTGAGTCAAATATAAGTAAAATATGGGATTAAACTTGTTCATTGAAAACTTACCATAGTTAAAATTTAAGGATTCTACCTTGAATTACCTAAGAAATTTGGGAGATTACAAATTTATTCCAAATATATAAAACATTACGTCTTGTAGGAAAATATTAGAATTCTATTATGTCTTTGAAATGTTAATTTCATGTTGGGGCTTGGATAAACTATAATTATGTCATAATGATATTCACTTTTACAAGAAAATTATACAAATAGAAGATTTAAGTATCTATTTTGCATATGCTTTTATAATTGTTCCCTTAAGCAATAAATTCTTTTATCCACATTATAAAGTTGCTGAATGTTGATGTTCAGAGGAAATTGTACTTGAAGGTAACATATTTTCTATTTCTTCGACATTTGAATTGAAATCTGGCTTCATGTTGTATCCAACAGAAGTCTCGCTTGAGTCAGCAATAGACAATGTAGTTAAGGCAAAGAGGTGGAAATCATGCTTTTCTCAAAACTATGTAACTGAATATATACGATTGTGCATGATGATACTCAGTTTCACACATATGTGCCCTATTAATGCAGTAGGTACAGTCAATCTCATCAGGTCAAATATTTAATTGAAATCAAACTACAGTGAGCAAGTATATGGAGATACTCATTCCCCTAAGAAACTCAGGCCTGACTGGGGATTTAGTTCAGCTAGAAAAGTGCTAGCTTTGCAAATAATGAGATGTTATAGATCCCATATAAAAGTTCATGCACAGTAGCGTGTGCTTTTAGTCCCAGTATTGAGGAGGTGAATAGAGGACCCATATGCATTAATGATCAACCAATACTACAAACCAGTGAGCTTTACGCTAGTGAAAGAAAGACTGTCAAAGAGTAAGTGATATTACTGAAGGTAACACTTCAGGTTATTCTCTGATCTCTACATTTTTATGGCTATTATACATGGTATACAGGGTATTATATATGGGCTCACCCTTGACTCCAGAAGATACACATATGCATAATTTGTTTGTAATTGTATAAAGATCAGGTCTGGACCTGTTTTGTAAATGATCTCCTATGGCAAATAAGAGAATGACTGTTAGGGTGTTAAGTGCCACACACTCATAGTATAAACGATGCTATAGAAACCTTTTATTTAAGATTTATTTCTATGTGAATGCTTCACTCCTTCTTTAAAAGGGGAACAAGAATACCCTTGGCAGGGAATAGGGAGGCAAAGTTTAGAACAGAGGCAGAAGGAACACCCATTCAGAGCCTGCCCCACATGTGGCCCATACATATACAGCCATAAAATGGATGAAGCAAAGTGCAGGCCGACAGGAACCGGATGTAGATCTCTCCTGAGAGACACAGCCAGAATACAGCAAATACATAGGCGAATGCCAGCAGCAATTCACTGAACTGAGAACGGGACCCCCGTTGAAGGAATCAGAGAAAGGACTGAAAGAGCTGAAGGGGCTTGAGACCCCATATGAAAAACAATGCCAAGCAACCAGAGCTTCCAGGGACTAAGCCACAACCTAAAGACTATACATGGACTGACCCTGGACTCTGACCTCATAGATAGCAATGAATATCCTAGTAAGATCACCAGTGGAAGGGGAAGCCCTTGGTCCTGCTAAGACTGAACCCCCAGTGAACGTAGACTGTTGGGGGGGGGGCGGCAATGGGGGGAGGGTGGGGAGGGGAACACCGATAAGGAAAGGGAGGGGGAGGGGTTAGGGGAATGTTGGCCAGGAAACCGAGAAGGGGAATAACAATCGAAATGTAAATAAGAAATACTCAAGTTAATGAAGATGGAATAAAAAAGATTTAATTCTAGTGTGTGTGTGTGTGTGTGTGTGTGTGTGTGTGTGTGTGTGTGTGTGTGTGCAGGTTAGCATGATAGTATGTTAGTAGACATGTTAGCATGTTAGTAGACAGCAGTTGTAATTCTAACTCAAAACAGGGATGAACAACGAAAAAAGAAATCCAATAAATCAGAGTCAGTGTCTAGTGCTCCTCAAATGCATTTAGGTTTCAGAAGACTCTTTTTCCACCTCAAAGTTTTTTAGAAATAGATTTCGTGGTCATGTCAGTAGAGTTTTTGATCCAAGAAATTAAATACACATCATTATAGCACAGACAACACTCATATCTTTGTAGACAACTATTGTTGGTGCCCGTGGAGTATTGGTTCTAAATCCTCTTCAGTATTTAAAACTAGAACCTGCCAGATGCATTTTGGAAATAGTGAAATAGACTATGCCCATCTTTTATATGTTTAAACCCATCTCTGGGTTACTTAATGCACGTACTACCATGTAAACACTATGCAAATAATTGTTATATATCATTTACAAAATTGTCACAAGATATAAAAGTTCTGTACCTGGATATATAGATGCCATGCTTTATTCAGATCTTTGCTGTTTGACGTAAACTGAATCAATAAATACAGAACGTTCAGATACTTAGAGTGAGGCATTATATTTAAGTACAAACAACTTAGAGCGAAACAACATATGTAATTCATGTTTCAAATTATTACAAATGATTTTAATTTCATAATTTCGAATATTACACTTGACTGGGTGTAATATGGTCATTCTGGAGGAATTTAGATATAAATTCTTGGTTTTCTACCAATGTTTTTACCTTCCCATGGATTAATTTACTTACAGCATTTTATAAAACCCACAAAGGAAATTTAGGTTAACTTGCCATCAATTTGAGTGCCATGGGGCTTAATCGAAGGGAGGGTGTCAAAACTTTAACATGAGTTAAGTGTATTTTTATGTAGTGATTTGTAAATCCGATAAGGATCATACAGTAGATCATTGCAAATTACCTACCATTGTTCTGCCTGACGGATAATGTGTTTGAGATGAGCAATTAGATATTAGTTAGACGCAGCTGCAGCTTGTTCAACAAATATGGGTTTCAATCATATTTTTCTCTCCCTTTTTCTGGATAAATTGGCCACTTGCCTTGTACAGGTCTTTCAGGTAATATTTTTTGCCACTCCTATTTGCTAGTTTAAAGGACATTTGTAAAAATTATTCACAATTTCATCTTGAACCATAATCCTAGGTTATACAAAAATATTTTATTTTAAGTGTTTGGGTATTTTGCCTTTAAGGATAGCTGTGTGCCACCTGCATGCAGTGTCCACAAAAGCCAGAAGAGGACAGCAGATCCCACACATCAGTAATTGCAGATGGTTATGAACTGCTCCGTGGTTTCTGGGAACTAAATCTGGCCGTTTGCAGGGGAAGTATATCTTAACCAATGAGCCATCTCCCCATCCCCCTGTTTTTAATTTACACTAAGTATACTAAATGAACTATGCTTACTATTATTGATATTATTGATATTATTCACATATCTGTATGCATATGTACATACCTGTGCTTGTGAACATTAATGTGTGTAACTGTGGTAGACCAAGGTTATTAACAAGTGCATTCCTCAATTGCTTTCCATCTTACTTTTTGAGACTGTCACTGGCATTAACGTTTATTGATTGACTAGATTATTTGGACAGCAAATACAGTGCTAGGATTACAGGTGTGCATTGCCACACTCAGTTTCCATAAGTGGGTGCTGGGGGATTGAATTCAAGTCTCCAGTCTTCGATGACTGGTATATTCCTGAGTAAGTTATCCCCCCCCAAGCCAACATAATTCCTGATTTATTTATGTTTCTTTTCTTTATCCTACAAATGAGTACGGTTTTTGAAGGGGGGTGTACCTTGTAAATACAATAATTTATGCATGCTGCTTCATGGCTTTATAAGTTACACTTGCCCACATGTGACTTCTGTATTTGGTATTTTGGTGACAATGACATTGACTAGAGTATCATCATTACAGTGGTGTTCCGTTAAAATAGGAATTGTCAAACAGCACTGAAAATCTGGTCCTGATGTTTATTTGAGGTGGAGTGTGATGCCTATGCACTTGGCAGGTCGTGTGCCTCTCTAATTGGCTTATTCAAGTGTGTGCTGTCTCCATGCTTCAATATGTTCATTATAAACCACCTGCACTTCTTCCTCCCTAGAGTGTGACAGTCACAAACCCTTAACTTGTAAAGGTTCCATAAGATGTGAAATTATATGTCTTAAGTAGTAAAACTATAAAGTAATAAAACAAAATAATAACAAAACTCAGGACATATGGCCATCCCCAAATATCTTGTCACTTTTGAAATTTCTTGATTTAAAATCTGAAAAGGGAATGAAAAAAATGAGGTTAATACATGTCACATGAATATCAAGGAATATTGGCTCAGTGACTAAGAGCTGCAAGCTGGATGACTCTAGATCAATCTCCAGAACCCATGATGAAAAGAAAGAATGTCATGATATCCCCTAACTTCTTTTCCTGCATACAAACACACACACACACACACACACACACACACACACACACACACACACACACCCTTGCATACATAGTTAACAAGCATATTAATGGATTTAGACAATCATGGTTATGTCAGGAAAAACACATCTTGCTACTGAGATGCTTCATGGGGACATCATTGGGAAGTAAGTTTCTAAATGACAGGAAGGTTCTTTGACACTTGTTCTGCTGTTACCTTTCTTTTCTCTGTATTTATGTCCTCATTATAATTTGCTTAGGTGCTATTAATTTAGTAAAATGCATGAATTCATCCTGATGGCCTTCAAGATATTTCAAAGTAGCAGCTATTTTTTATTTATCCTTATTCTATTTCTGAAAACTATTCTTTAATAAGTACTTTTACAAATTAGAAGTATTGAGGGAACAGGAGTACTTGGCTTTTAGTGAGAGAATGATTTAGGATTAATTGATCACAGTTATTAAATTATCCTAGGTTCTACTATACCAGGGGTCTGCAACAGATACTCTTTCAAGGTACCTAAATAAATATTGGTTGCTCCATGTGCATATTCTAGAATCCAAGTAATTTCATACAGTGTTAGTCTGGGCACTCTAGCCCAAGTTATTCAGAATCACATGATACAGTAGAAAAATGGGTTCCAATAAGGACTGGGTTGGAGTACTTACTGCTGCCTTCTCCTTGCACGGCTTTGACTTACTCCAATACTATAAATCGGTTCTTCATCTCTGAATAAAAGCAATATATTTTATTCATAATGTATAGAGGAAGAGGCAATAGAGTTTACTTATGTATAGCATATACTTAATAAGTATTAAAAATATTTAATATCAGCCATTAAACTCCTACCTCAATGTCATTAAAACCTTTCTCACTCTAAATTTAGGCAAAACCTGCCAGTAGTGGTTAAGTGTTGGAGGCCAGTAGTGTATGCTCCTGTGATGTATCTGTGTAGATATCAATGCACATGGATGTGCATGGTTGCGGAAGAAAGAAAGAATTTGACCTAGCTTGTTACTCCTCAGGGGCCATCTACCTTGTGAAGTGTGTGTGTGTATGTCTGTGTCTGTGTCTCTGTGTGGTATGTGTGTGTGTGTGTGTGTGTGTGTGTGTGTGTGTGTGTGTGTTTATTTTGAAACAGAGTCTCTTGTCTCTCACTGACTTGAAACCTGTCCAGTTCCCTAGGCTGGCTAGTCAGAAAGTCCCATGGATTTTAGCTCAGGAGCAATGTTTTCCTTTTTTAATTTAGGTTTACTGTTTACAAGTCAAGCACTTTATAATCTTAGATATCTCTCCCATCCTGACAGTGTTTTTTAAATCATCCATTCCTGTGTCTGAAGCAAAGGATTGGCAAATGTTTTTGGCAAAGGACCAGAAAAATGCTTTGTGTCTTCCTGTGATGTAGATGTGTCTCTAATCCTCAGTTCTGTAATCACAAGTAAAGTGACCTCAATCTTGAATATTGGAGGCACAATAAACATAATGAAGGGGATCAAGTACTTTCAGGGAACTACAAGTTAAAAGTCTAGGATACCGATCAGATCATGAGATAATTATCTTGAAAATTATTCTATAGCTCACGTCTCTATATTTACATGCAAGTTTCAGTCACATAACTGATACTTTGTCTAGTCTGTATTTCCCAAAGAAACAAAACCAATAGGAAAGATACAAGAGAGATTAAACAGTTTAGATTACACATTGTTGAGGGACATATACGCTACATCAGTATACCATTCTCAAGCTGAGGGGCACTGAAGATAGTGGTATAATTCAGTTTGAACTGAAAGGCTCAGAACTAGAGCTCCTTGTATTTGGGGACATACGGAGATATCTAGGCTAGAAAAAGGTAATCTGCCTTGCTTGTTTCTTCCATTGTTCTCATTAGTGAGTGATACAGGTGTTCACTGCTGAGATGAACAGTACATTTTGCCTTTTGCTTCAGCTTACTCACCTCTGAAAACCCCTCACAGACATATCTAGAATAATACCTACTTGCAAACAAGGCAAGTAGGTATATAAACCTACCCATCACGCTATGAATGTTTGTATGAGAGTTTTACCTTGGATGTTTTGACTTAGCCTAATTAAAAAATGTCTCTTTGCAGTATACCTTAATATATTGTTTAATTAATATTATTTTAAGTACCTTGAAATTTCATCACAGTACTGACTGTTATAAATATATATATATATATATATATATATATATATATATATATATACTATAGCTCAAACATTATAATCATGTGAATAATAATAGTGAAATCTAGGTATAAATATCTTAAATTATTAAGTAAAAACTATAACTTTGATTCTAACCAAAATGGTCAGATAAGACTTCCCATTTTCTTCTGATGTTCATCCTTTTATATTCTTTCTTATAGCTATATAATTGTATTTATACAAAAACACCACATCAAGCTCTGCTTCTCCTTTTCATTAAATTATAGAATCTTGGCATTAGCTGTTTCTCAATATGAAACATACATGCACATGAACATAGTTATTGTTGTACATTTATTTGAACACATGCACTCCATTTCTTTTAACTACAAGGCTATTTTAATGCAAAATGATACAGCCTCCAACTCAAAGGAAAAAAATAGATTATACTACAGACAATTTCAGTTATTATGGCCTGGGAAAATAGATTTAGGTTTCTCTAAAATCCATGTTTCAATGTAGACACAGCTTCATAAAGTTTTATAGTAATAGAACAAAGAAAGTCATGAGTCAAGTAACTTTCAGTTACATTGGTGGACATATATTTTTGAAAAAAATGGTTATAATAAAACTCTAATATCTCTCCAAAAGGCCTCAAATGCTATCTGATTACATTCTTAGCACTGGGTTTGTGAATGTTAGTGGATAAGAAGCTAATAGTTTCCAAAGACTTTCTATCTACTAGTCACAGGACTTTAGTTTTGATGGAGAGATGGGTACGGAATGGCTGTGGAAGGGCTAAAACTTGTTCAAAGTAATTAGGCTCTGCACCTGAAACATTCTAATCTCTCCACATCATTGCTGTTCTCATCTGTCAATCAATCTTGGCATACACATTCCCTTTCTGGGTACTCATATCCATGCATGAAACTGTTTTCTCAGTATTTTGTGCTATATATACTTTGGCTTCATATGTATTTAACACTTTAAGAAAGTTCTCCGAATGTATTTGCTCTGGAAATAAAACTTTGCAGGAAATTACTTTTAGAGAGTTTGTATGTCACTATATGAATGGCATGAATCCCAGCCCAGAGCATTGGAACCTCGAAGGTTTCCTACTGCTCAGCCATATCTGTTTACCTGTGGATCAGAACAAGAGCCCTGGACAGAGGAGACTGTAGCAAAGGACAGAGGAGACATGAGAGGAAATGGATGGGCCTAGAACTGTAAGTTTGAGTAGCTGTAAGGAGGCACTCTAGCCTTCCCCTCTACAACTCCTACAATAGTGGATCTACACCCCATACAATGAGGCCTCCTCCAACCCAGCTGCCTACCTCCTGGGAGACCTGCTTTAACCCAGGACACACAGGTGCAACCACTCTCAATCTCCTTGTCAGCTGGAACTCCAGCTCCATATTCATTCAAATCCTCCTACCCACCTGAAATCTTGGGTAAGTAAATGACTCCCTAACCCACAGTTCTATTGCCACACAGGACACCAGGTCAGCCAAAACCAGAGACAACCAGATGGAAAAAGAAAAATATAAGATCATAATCAACAGAAGCCAGAACAATATGTCACTATCAAGCCCTAGGTGTCCTAATACACATGAAGAGTAAGACTGTGACCTTAAAACTCATCTCCTGAAGATGATAGAGGCCCTTAAAGAGGACATAAATAAATCCCTTAAGGAAATACAGGGGAAAAAATAGGTAGAAGTTTTTAAAGAGGAGAAAAATAAATCCCTTAAATAAATAGAAGAAAGTACAATCAAACAAGCAATGGAAATGCATACAACAGTCTAAAACCTAAAAATGAAAATAGAAACAATAAAGAAAATACAAAAAGAAGCAACCCTGGAGATGGCAAATCTTGAAGAGAGAACAGATGAAAAAAAAGCATCACAAATAGAATGAAAGACACGTAAGAGAGAGTCTCAGGTGTAAACGATAACAAAAGAAGAAATTGATACATCAGACAAAGAAAATACCAAAAGTAAAAGTTTCCAATCAAAACATACAGGAGATTTGAGACACTATTAAAGGGCCAAACATAAGAATAATAGGAAAAGAAGAGGTAAAAAAATCCCAGTTCAAAGGGCCAGAAAACATCTTCAACAAAATCACAGAAGAAAACTTTCCTAACTTAGAAAATAAATTGGCTATAAACATACAAGAAGCTTACAGAAAACCAAATATATTGCACCAGAAGGGTACCTGCCACATAACAACCAAAACACAAAATATACAAAACAAAGAAAAATATTAAAAGTTGCAAAGGCAAAAGGCCAAGTAACATAAAGGCAGACCTATGAGAATTACATGTGATTTCTCAATAGAGAATCTAAAAGCTGGAAGAACCTAGACAGATATCTTGTAGAACCAAAGAGGTCACAGATGCTAGTGCTGACTACTGTAATCAACAAAACTCTCAATTATCCTAACTGGAAACACCAACATATTCCATGGCAAAAACAAATTAAAACAGTATCTTTCTACTAATCCAGCCCTACAGAGTATATTAGAAGGAAAACAACACAGGAGGATACTACACTCAAGGAAACACAAGAAATTAAACATCTCACAGCAAAACCAAAATAAGAGAAACACACACACACACACACACACACACACACACACACACGCACACACGTACACACACACAGTACCAACTCCAACATCAATAATAGCATGAACAAACATTAGTCATTAATATCTCTCAACATCAATTCACCAATAAAAGGACACAGGCTAACAGACTTGATATGTAGACAGGGTCCATCATTCTGCTGCATAAAAGAAACATATCTCAACAACAAAGATAGATACTATTGCAGAGTAAAGGGCTGTAAAAATGTTTCCAAAGCAAACAGACCCAAGAATCAAGCTGGAGTACACATTCTAATATATAATAAAATAGACTTTCAACAATGTAATCAAAAGAAATGTGGAAGGATACTGCTTACTCATCAGAGAAAAATCTACCAAGATAACTTCTCAATTCTCAGCATCAATGTCACAAATGCCCATAATTGTAAAAGAAACTTTACTAAAGCTCAAGTCATACATTGAACCCTAAACAATAATAGTTGTGGCCTTCAATGCCCCACTCTCACTAATGGACAGGTCATAAAAACAGAAACAATGAAACTAACAGATGTTATGAACCAAATGGATTTGACAAATATCTACAGAATCTTCCACTGAAAAACAAAAGAATACACCTCATGGAACCTTCTACAAAATTTTCATATACTTTGGCACAAAACAAGCATCACCAGATACAAGAAGTTTGAACTAATCACTTGCATTTTATGAGATCGTCGTGGAATAAGGCTGAGCTTCAACAACCACAGATACAAGAGAAGGTCCACATACTCATGGAAACTTAACAACTCTCTACTCAATGATCATTTGTTCAGGAAAGAAATAAAGAAAAGAAATTAAAGACTTTATAGAATTCAATGAAAATGAAGGCACACCATACCCAAACTTATGGGACATGATTAAAGCATTGCTAAGGGGAAAGTTCATAGCACTAAGTGCTATCATAAAGAAAGTATAAATATCTTATATTAGCAACCTAACAGCATACCTGAATGCTCTAGAATAAAAAGAAGTAGATATCTCCAAGAGAAGTAGAGGGCAAAAACTAGTCATACTCAAGGCTGAAATCAATCAAATAGAAACAAGGAGAACAATACAAAGAACTGGTACTTTGAGATAATCAACAGGATAGAAAAACCCTTAGCTAAATTAACTAAAAGCTACTGAGACCATATCCAAATTGACAAAATCAGAAATGAAAAGGAAGATAGAACCTGAGGAAATAAAAACAAAATTTAAAAAAAGGTCTATGCTCCATAAAACTGGAAAATTTAAATGAAATGAATGATTTGTCTAGACAAATACTATGTACCAAAGTTAGATTAAGATCAGGTAAACAATCTAAATAGTCCCTTAAAATCTAAAGAAATAGAAGCAGCCATTAAAATTCTTCCAATAATAAAAGCTCAGGTTAAATGATTTTAGTACAGAATTCTTACACACTGTCAAAGAACAACTAATACATTATTCCTCTAAATATTTATTCCACAAAATAGAAATGGAAGGAACACTACCTAGTTCATTATATGAAGCCACAGTTACCCTGATACTTACACCACACAAACTCTACAACAAAAGAGAATTACAAATCAATTTCACTTATTAACATCTACACATAATTACTCAATAATATTATCTTAAACTGAATCTAAGAACATATCAAAGACATCATCCAACATTATTAAGTAGGCTTCATCCCAGGGATGCAAGAATGGCTCAGTAAATGAAAATCCAGTAATGCAATCCACCATGTTAACAAACTGAAAGAAAAAAAACCACATGATCATCTTATTAGATGTTGAAAATCCTTCAACAAATTCCAGCACCCCTTCAAATAAAAGTCCTGGAGAGATCAGGAATTCAAGGCACATACCTAAACAAAATAAAAGCAATATACAGGTAAATAGAAAACATCAAATTAAATTGAGAGAAACTTGAAGCAATACCACTGAAGTCAGGGACAAGGCAAGGCTGTACACTCTCTTCCTATCAATTCAGTATAGTATTTAAAGTTCTAGTTAGATCAGTAAGAATACAAAAACAGATCAAAGAAAAAAATTAGAAAGGAAGAGTCAAGATATCACTATTCATAAATGATATCATGGTATACATAAACAATCCAGAAAATTCTATGAGATATCTCCTACAGCTGATAAATATTTTCAGCAAAGTGTCTGGATATATAATTAATAGAAAGAAATAAATGGCCTTCCTTTATATAAACAATAATCAGGTTGAAAAAGAAATAGACACAAACAATACAAAATTTCTTAGTCTAACTCTAACCAAACAGGTGAAAGACCGGTATGCCAAGGACTTCTAGTTCTTGAAGAAAGAAATTGAAGATCCCAGAAGATGGAAAACTCCCCCAATGCTCATGGATTAGTAGGATTAGCATAGTGAAAATGGCCATCTTACCAAGAGCAATCTACAAATTTAATGCAATTCCCATCAAAATTTCAACACAAATTTTATAGACTTTTAAAGAGATATTCTCTACTTCAACACAAAACCAAAAAGCCATGATAGCTAAAACAATCCTGAACAATAAAAGCATTTCTGGAGGAATCACTATCCCTGACCTCAAGCTATACTATACAGCAGTAGTGATAATAACTGCATGATATTGGTATAGAAACAAGCTGATCAATAGAATATAATTGAATACCCAGAAAGAACCCCATACCTATTGATACTTATGCATTTTTGACAAAGAAGCCATAATCATGCAATGGAAAAAAGAAACCTTCAACAAATGGTACTGGTTTAACTGGATGTCTTATGTAGAAGATTACAAATAGGTCTATATTTATCACCCTGAATAAAACTCCAATGGCTCAGGATCTAAGATCAATAATTGGCAAGTGGGACTCTTTGAAATTAAGAAGCTTCAGTAAGGCAAATGACACTGTCAACAGGACAAAAAAAAAACCACGCTACAAATTGGGAAAAGATCTCCACTAATCCTATATCCAACAGAGGGCTAATATCCAAAGTATATAAAGAACTCAAGATGTTAGAATCATACAAACCAAATAACCCAATTTTAAAATTAGGTACAGAGCTAAATAAACAGAGAATTCTCAACAGCAGAATCTCAAATGGCCAAGAAGAACTTAAAGAAACATGCAAAATCCTTAGATATCAACAAATCAAAACGGCCCTGAGATTCCACTTTACACCAATCAGAATGGCTAAGACCAAAGTCTCAAGCAACTGCACATGTTGGCAAGGATGCGGGGAAAGGGGAACATGTCTCCATTTTTGGTTGTATTTCAAACTTGTGCAACCACTACAGAAATCAATCTGGTAGTTTTTCAGAAAATCAGAAGTAGTTGTACCTGAAGACCCAACTATACGGCTGCTCCTGGGCATATACACAAAAGATGCTCCACAATAGTGTAAGGACCCATGTTCCACTGTGTTCATAGAAACTTTTTTCGTAATATCCAGGAACTGAAAACAACCTAGACGTCTGTCAAACATAGACAGAAAAATTGGTTCATTTACATAGTGGAATACTATTCACTTGTTAAAAACAAGAACATCATGAATTTTGTAGGCAAATGGATGGATGGAACTAGAAAATATCATCCTGAGTGAGGTAACCCAGACCCAGAAGGATATGCATGGTATATACTCACTGATAAGTGGATATTAGCCATAAAGTTCAAGATATACATTTTACACCCTAGAGACCCAAAGAAGTTAAAGAAGGAAGGCCCAAGTGAGGATGATTGAATATCAATTAGAAGGAGTAATAAAATAGTCATAAGAGGCACAGAAAGGGAGGAAACTGAGTAGTAGAGGGGAAAGGGGGGAGATGTTGGGAGGCAAATCAGGTGTGGGTAGACATAGGAAAGAGGACAAGAAGACTAGAAGAAAGAATGAAAATCTGTAGTTGCTGGGTATGCGGATTTGGTGGAAACTACGAAGTCCCAGAGTCCTGTGGTGGGGGAGGCTTCCAGGGGTCAGTGTGAGTGACGTTAGCCTAAATACCTAACAGTTGCGACATAGAACCTGAAGAACCACCTTCTATA
The DNA here is from genome assembly GCF_011064425.1 of Rattus rattus. NCBI lineage: Eukaryota > Metazoa > Chordata > Mammalia > Rodentia > Muridae > Rattus > Rattus rattus. Next base: position 44,594,509 of record NC_046159.1, read on the forward strand.
ACAGGGCAAGACACGCCCCCCCAGTGGAGTGGTAAGCACACCAATCCACCCACAAAGCTTTTGACCCACAATTTGCACTGTCTTAAAAAAAAAAACAAAACAACAACAACAACAAAAAAAACATAGGGACAAAGATGACTCTGAGACTAAGGAATGGCCAAACAATAAGCAACCCATTTTCCCATGGTCAAGCACAAATCCCTGATACTATTAATGAGGCTCTGCTATGCTTTCAGACAGGATCCTAGCATAACTGTCCTCTAAGGAGCTCTACCCATCAGCTGACTGAGACTGAGACTGATACAGCTACCCATAGACAAACATTGGACTGAGGTCGGGGATTCTTGTGGAAGAGTTGGCGGGGAGGATTGAAGGCCCTGAATGGAATAGAAACTCCACAGGCATTCCAACAGTCAACTAGCATTTACCCCTGGGAGCTCTCAGAGATTAAGGTACAAACCAAAGAACATACACGGGCTGGAGTGAGACTCCGGCACATATGTAGCAAAAGTTCACATATGTAGTTTAGTATTCATATGGGTTCCCCAACAACTTTAGGCTGTCCCTAAAGCTGTATCCTGTCTATGGTATCCATTCTTTAACATGGTTGCCTTGTCTTATCTTAATGGGAAAGGATACAGGTAATCCTGCAAAAACTAGATTGGCCATAGTAGGTGGATATCCAGAAGTAGGGTACCCTCTCTAAAGAGAAAGGGATGGAGATAGGGTAGGGACTCTGTGAGGGGGGCTTAGAAAGGGGATATAAACAAACAAACAACTAAATGAAAGTTTAGTTTGTATGTCAATGAAACAAAAGTCTAGATAAAAGAAAAGAGAAAGTGTAGATATTTTTTGTAGGCTTACTCTGCTTAATCTGAGTGTTGGAGTTAAAGGATGTCATTTTTATAGAACATACCCTATTGAAAGGGCCCTAGAGAGTGAGAACACTCTTAATATTTCAGTGGGTTGGACAATCTGCCCTGCCATATGAGCAAAACCACAGGTTTTTTTCCTGAAGATTTCTCAGTGCTATTTAATACCTCACTAACCATGGTTTTATTTGTCTAATTTGAAGGCAAAAATTGTGTACACGCACACACACACATATACAGCTTATATATATATGCATATGTGTGTATGTATATACTAAATACATATTATAATATACAATATATATATATACATTTGTATTATCTAAAACACTAATCTGCCATAAGATTTTTTATTTGTATTCAGAACCTTTTACTAAGTGATATAAAGGATAATGATTGTTCACTAAATGTTACCCATGATGGAAAAATGTATTCTAACCACGCAAAGTTTAAAAGACATCAAACTCACATAGGGAGATGACTACTTTTGTTATTTATAGAAAGTTAACAAATTTTTATATTTGATAATTTCATGTATGCATACTTTATTTAAATCTCCCCTCCCTTCTTTCTCTCTTGCAGCTTCTCCTATACCCCTTCCACTCTCTCTCAAATTCATGTCCCCTTCTTCTTTAATCATTTTTGTTACACACATTGTCACACTTATATTTATTTAGTTCCTCTATGGTTGTTGATATATTCAAGTGTTTAGGTTGACCACCTTAGAGTGGATAAATTCCCAAGGAGTTAATCACTAGGGAAAACTGACTTTCCACCCCTCAGCACCTGTCTATTGCATGTAGCTCCTCATCTAGGGGCAAGACCACCTGAATTCTCCCATCCACGTAGCTGTCTCCTTCTAAAATGATGGCTTCTATGTGTGTCCCCACAGAAAAAGAAGGGAATAATTCTAGTAGGACCAAATTCATCTTACGAAATGCTATATTCTCACTTGAGAGAAGATGGGCAATCAAAGCATTCTCACTCTTCTGTGAAAATACTAGACCCATTCAAGAGTTCCCACCTCAGGATATCACAATAAAGGTGTCACCTTGGAAGTCTGCTTTTTTTTGGCGGGGGAGGGTATTATGGCTTAATATGTTCATTTTGATAGTAACCTATTCAGATCAATAAGAGAACATCATATCCAGTGATCCACACATGTAGACTGACAGAGGAATACATTGAATATATGAATATTATTCTATACCTACCTTTAAGCTAATTTATTTTTGTTATTAACTTTTTACTTAGATTTCTGCTTATTTTCGCTGGTATATTAAAATTATAAAAATACATCATATATATTGATATTTTGCCACATCATATGATGGTTAAACAAGGTTAAATATGTATCTCTTAAAATATTTATTTCCTTGAAGCAAAATATCCCAAAGCTCCTTTCCTAGTTTTATGAAATTTACAGTCTGGTGCCACTATCTGCAGTTATCTCACTGCAAAACACACCAGAAGTGACACTTAACTCCCTCTGATCATCCTTTCTTGCCCCTTCCTCCTCTTCTTGCCCCAGCCTGTGTTCAAGCCCATGTGCTTTCAATGTGCACCTGTCAAATCTACTAGATTCTATGCATCATTCAAACTTTGCAGTTCTTTCTGTGCCAGGTTTATTTCACTTAAATATGTTCTCATTTTTATTTCCTTCCTATTTCTTTTTAAAATGTCCTTGGCTGCTAGGACTTTTTATCTCTCAAGTCCAAATATTCCACCATTATTACAACCACATGCATAGACAAAAGCAAACTGTACTAGCATTGTCCTAGAAGTGGGTTAGATTCTACCGCTTCCTTTCTTCTCTTTGCCCTCTCCTGTTAGTTATTTACAATTTATATTGGCATTAGAGCATGTATTTTATCTTCAAATTTTCCCTAAGACAAAAACCCTGGTAACCATAGCAGCACCGCCATCCAATCTCTTGAATCCACAACAAAATGTTGCTCAAAATTCTCAACCCAGCCTCCCAAGGCAAACATTGCGTATTGAGTGACAAACTAAAACAATAGGAGATGTGCCTGTTGCCATGGAAACAAACCTTTCCTTCTGAATGGTTCCAACCAGGATTCGCAGCCCAAAGTTCTGTAAAGGTATGCTGGTCTCAACTCCCCTACTGGTTAGTACTCACTACTAGACTAACACTGCTGAGAAGACTGAAAAGAGGAAACAATGGGAGCTTCTAATCATTGCCATGGTAACCCAGGTTTTCAGTAATTTGCATTGATGGGAATTTAAAAAGACCTGTGAGACAGATGTTGACCAAAATCAAGTGACTCTTAAAAAGGAGAAATATGTTTTATGAAACTTAAACATACAGTATATGAATATAGTACTAACAATAGCCAAGTTTATCTTTATATGATAAGTAAAATTCTTGACAATACTTTAGTAAATCATAATTTAGGTCATGAGACACTGCAACAAAATAAGCATCTTCATCTTGAATAGATATTTACAAAAAATCTAAGATGCTATCCTAACTGCAACAAAAAGTATTAATTGCTTTTAAACACTGATTTCTTTGGGAGTCCTTTGGAGGAATAGAATTTGAGAATGCGAGACAGAAATCTGAGAATAATGAGTTGACTTAAGTGTGTGTCTAAGGTCTTATCTGAAGGGCATATTATAAGCAAATGACTAGTCAAATATTAAACTTTTCTAAAGTTATAATGAGCATGTAATATGTCTTAGGTTTTTTGTTTTAATATTTAATGTTTTGATAATCTCACACAGTGTATTTTAATCATATTCTTTCAACTTCTTTAAGAGTTCTATGTATTCATAATGCATCCAGCTTCATTTTTTTTCTTACTTAAAAGGCAACAAGAGCAATAACGAAAAACACAGAGTCTCATGTGTATGGATCACCAACTCCTGAGCATGGGGCCTGCCCTGGAGTGTCTTTGATATACTTAATATATCTCTATTGAAATTAAAGTGAGACATTGACTTTAAAAAATATTTTATGCCCAATGCATTATCTCCAGAGTTAACCAATGGTTAGATTGTGAGGCAGATATTTTAACTATTCCCATTTACTAGCCAAGGGAATAGTACCTGTGGGTAATGGCAGTTACTGTGTCACAATATCTCAGGTCCTTAACCAACCCATGTGAAATGACTTACTTGGTAATGGGGACACTGAGCCACTAAATTCAGGTTGTTTCTGCAGCTTCCTTGTTTCTTTTCCCATCTTGCACCAATCGGTACAATATGTCCTTATTAAAAACTGTTAAAAACTTGTTAAAAACTTAAGAGATTTTAACCAGTGTGTGCTTTTGGTTCAGAATGCAATAGTTCCTAGTGACCTACCTGTTGGCTTCCCTCTATGGTGTGCTTTGTGAACAATTTTTTCTATAACTACTAATCTGGTTGTAGATGAGGAAGCTAACTTACGCAACAACTAGTCAAATAGGATGATGGTGACTGGCCTATAGTAGGGACTCCCTAAAGTTTGGGTCACATTAATTTGTCCTTGAAATGAAAGGTTAAAAGAGAATATATCACATGTCCTCTTTAATAACAAAGAAAGCTAGTAGAAATAGCTCTCCCAGGAGAAGGATCCAGTTAGGCATGAGCTACAGGGAAAAATGTTCTCGGTGTCCAGATTTCTCTTTGTATAGGGATGTCGGTCACATTAGACTATGGCTGTTACTTGAAGTATCCTGCTGCTAGATATGAGTAGAAAGCAAACAATATCAATTTGTGAAAAAGAAACATTCATTGAAGCCATCATTGACTCAAAGTTTTGCCCTACTACAATGGTAAATTTCATTGCAGAGGATGTAAGAACTGTCAGTTTTTTAAACATTAGAAACATGCACTGTGTGCAAAAGGGAACCTTGCTTCCTCAACAAAATTGTATGTTAGCTGACATAACATTGAAAGGCTATTTACCAAGAATAGGTTTGGTTTTATCTAGATTACTATAAATGAATTGTTATTGACAGCTTACTCTATTCTCACTACCTTCAGATTTAATTTTTCATGCAGACAGTGATGGTTTTCTGCTACTTGCTGACATTAAACTCTTTGAAGTCACAAGATCCCTAGAATTTATACTTTCACAAAAGTAGAGTAAGAATACCTAGGAAACCTTGAAGGAAAGATGATAATGGAATATAAAATGCAGAAAAATAGTAATTAGAAGCTTTACTAACATCATCAAATTTTAAAATAGAAACTTAAATGTGGTTTGTTTTCATCTGTGTCAGCTACTCTAACAAAACAAATTAGCTTATAAAGAACATAAATTCACTCATCATAGCTCTGAAGACTGATAAGTCCAAATCAAAAAACCAGCTGATTTCATGTGAGGTTAGAAGCCCTCTTTCCTTATGCATGGTAAGCCCTTTTCTCTGTGTCCTCACATTGAAGAAGGGTAAGCTGGCCCTCTGCAGTGTCTTCTAAAGGAACTAATTATAATTATATAGGTTTTCCCTATAAGGCCATTTTACAAAGAACTGGACTTTTAGTACTGCCATAATTGGTGCTAATGTTTTAGCATATACATTTTGAAGGAAATAACAAGATGCCTCATTAGAACACACTTATCAAAGGTTCTTGCCTTTTGGGAAGGAGTTCTACAGTTTGTTTTAAAATAGATTGTGCTCTGTGGGAAGTTGGCACATCACTTTGTTTTTTCAAATCTACCGTAATGCAGCTCTGCCTTATTGATTAGAAGGTGAAAGAGGAGTAGATCTAAATATGTAAATAAAAAATGCTTCTTGTTTTCTTTTTCTGTATTCCTTGGCTTTCCTTGTTCTTATTTTTGTTACTAGTGTCCTCGCATGAATTTAAAAATAAGTTCATAACATATTTTCATAAGCAACCTCAAAGTGATTTTTTAGTACTTTTAATTAAAGAAGTCATTAGCACATGAATGGAGTTGGTGTCTTTCACAACTAAATTATCTTGCCAAAAATAAAATAGAAATTTTGGGCTTTATTTTTTGGACATTATAAAAGGATATTAAAGAAAAATAACTCTCTGATTATAGAGTAAGGGCTTCTTTAGTGGGAAAAATATGGTCACTCTAACCAGTCTTCCTAGAGTTATAGCATTAATTGGGGTTCTATTCTTAGAAAACAGGTGTTTCGGTGCCCATTTTCCTTTTGCTGTGTTGAATAATAACAGTTGCAAGCAAAAAGATTATCTTTTTTCTATTGCTTGATAAAAATATGTTTCCTGTTTGTGTGATTAGCACAGTAGTGCTTTAAAAGCAAAATTAAAGTATTAATTATTTTATCTTTAAAGCAGTCAGTATTTCCAGCTGCCTTGAAATACTGATATTGGTGTGGGATGGCTTTTCAGACCCACATGGTTTTCTTCTCTGTTTGTTACACTCCCTGCTGTCTTGATAGAACCCATTCTCTCATTTCTTACAGCTCTGTGAGGCATTCCAACTCCAGGTACTCTAGCTTGCTGGGAAGGCCCGGAGCTCCCATCCTCTATTTCCTGTTGTAGTTTCTAGGTTTTCCATGCCCTAGTGTGGCAACTTAACTGCACACTAGTGAGATGACACATTTTTTCATTAGATATCCTTATGGAAAATGCAATCCACTGTGCAAAATGAATTCTAAGGGCAATAATTACTGTCTCACTCTTAACGGTGTAAGTCAGGAGAGTCTCTGAAGCTTTTGCTTGTTCTTGGGACGCTTTTTCTCCTATTGAGTTGTCTAGTCCAGCCATGATATGAGGGCTTGTGCCTAGTCTTATTGAAACATATTATGCTGTGTTTGTTTGATATTCCTGGGATACCTGCTCTTTTCTGAAGAGAAATTGAGGAAGGGATCCAGTGGAGAAGGGAGGTGAATGCAGAATGGAAAAACCACCACTGTCCCTCATTAAAAATAGTGCTAATCCATGATCTTAATTAACATTGAGTGGGTAGACAGATAATCTAAATCAACTGTTGGTATGTGGAGAATTTCTTCAGTCATTATTGGTTATTCTGGAGTATTTTTTTGTTTTAGATTTCATGCTGTTCACATTTGATTACCATTTTAGATTTTACTGTTTACTGTAACTCTTTCTCAGCATAGCAGAGGGAATGTGTCCACTAAGCCAATGTCTCAATTATTTTTGATTGATTATTTATTTCAATAATATCTAAGATCTTGTAAAAAGCAAAGTAACATCGACAATAAAAAATCAATAAGAAAATACAACAAACAAACTACAGTGGCACTATCTTCTTACTTGAGTTTCAAGACATGCAATAGAGTTCTACAGAATTATTTAAAATTTGAAAAATGATTACATTTTGGATGATTCCTTTCTATTTAAAAAAATTCACTTTTGCAATGCACTCAAAATGTACATATTTATTTACATTTCTTTTTAAAAAACTAATCTAAATTAGTCACCCAAGAACAAACACCTAATACACAAGCATTCAATTTTCTAGATTTTCAAGTATTGGAATAATATTTAAACATGACAAAAGTAAGAAATGAATTTATCTGTGTGTTTGAAGGTAGAAGCATTGTCTGTGGGTGCATGTATGTGTATGTGTCTGATTTTTTTTTTTTTTGTCTCCTTTTGGGGAAGGGAAGGGAAAGGGCTCAGAACTAAATTTGGCACTTTAGTTTTAATTTCAATATATCTGACTACATTTTTTGCATAGACTTTTTCATTGATTCCTAGTTCTATTGTACAAGTTGCCCCTCAGAAAGGGCTTTAACAGTGCATAAAAATGCTTCATATTATCTAATTTTTAGGAGAATTTTGGTGCTTTCTGTAAGTATAGAATAATATTTATGCACCCATCATTTAAATCCAAGAATCAGCAAACAATAGCTAGTATTTCTGTATAATTTGATTATCTACTTCTACAATATTTATAATATTTTAACATAAATTTGAAACATATGTATTTCTGCTATAAAGTATATATTTGTTCAGTTGTGTTTATTTTAAAATTCACAACATATGTCAAACATATTGGGATTCCATTTCTGGTAATGGTGAAATAGAGTTATCAAAACTACTGTGCTTCTAAAATGATAAACTCTACACAGAACATATGGAAAACAATTAGTTGAATACAACAGGGAGACAGCAAAAGCAGAGACATGCAGGAATAAAATTCTTTAACTGAGAAGAATAAGTTGAAAACAATACTTGAGATAACTCCTCAGCTGTTATGTTCTTATACAAATTGAAAGAGATGGACAGAACAATTTATCTGACTAAAGAGTCAAATATCAGAGAATAAAGAAGTTAGAGAAGGGGAAATTAGAGAAGAAAACACTTAGGAGTGGACCCTGTGCTCTTGATCCCCTCTCACTCAGCCTACAACCAAGGCAGCTTGAACCCCAGGCATTCTGATACACCCAGGATCACAGGTGAACCCCCAACCCCCATCCAAATACCTCACCTAATTGGGACTCACCACCAGGGGACCCAGGAGACTTAGGAAACCCTGCCCAGCCAGATGGTACATTCTTGTTTGCAATTGCACCCAGGAACAGAGGCTGTACTCCAGCCTTACCCAACCCACCTACACCAAGAGGTAGCTTGACATCCTAGAGTTCTGACACACCAAGGATCACAGGGTCACAGGAGAGACAGACTCCAGTCAGAGACAGAAAGGCCAGTTAACACCAGATAAAACGAGATGCCAAGAGGTGAGGACAGAAACATAAGCAACAGAAACCAATGTTACTTGGCAACATCAGAATCCAGTTCTCCCACCACAGTAAGCCCTGGTTACCTGAAAACACCTGAAAAGCAAGATTCAGATCTAAAATCCCAACCTATGAAGATGGTAAAGATTTTAGGAAGGACATAAATAACTCCCTTAAAGAAATACAGGAGAACACTGGTAAACAAGTAGAGGTCTTTAAAGAGGTAGCATGTGAATATCTCAAAGAAATACAGGAAAACGCAATCTAATAGGTGAAGGAATTGAAAAAAACCATCCAGGATATAAAACTGGAAATGGAAACATTAAAGAAAACACAATGAGAGACAACCCTGGAGGTGGAAAAACCTAAGAAAGAGAGAAGGAGCTATAGACGTAAGCATCACCAACAGAATATAAGAGACAGAAGAGAAAAATCTCAGGTGTAGAAGTTACCATAAGACAAAACAGTCAAAGAAATTACAAAAAGCCAAAAGCTCTTAACTCAAAACATTCAAGAAATCTAGAGGACAAGGAAAAGACCAAACCTAAGAGTGATAGGTATAAAACAGGTGAAGATTCCCAACTCAAAGGACCAGTACAAATAGTCAACAAAATTATAGAAGAAATCTTACCTAAACTAAAACAACAGATGCCCATAAACATACAAAAATCCTAAAGAACACCAAACAGATTGGAACAGAAAAGAAATCCCTCCCTTCAAATAAAAATCAAAACACCCAATGCACAGAATAAAGAAAGAATACTGAAGATGGTAAGAGAAAATGTCAAGTGACATATAAAGGAATACACATCACAATTATACCAGACTATTTACAGAGACTCTAAAAACTAGAAGATCTTGGGTAGATGTCATACAGACCTTAAGAGAACAAAGACGCCAGCCCAGGCTACTATAGCCAGTAAAACTTTCAATTATCACAGATAGAGAAACCAAGATATTCCATGACAAAACCAAATTTAAGCAATATCTTTCCACTAATCTAGCCCACCAGAGGAAAATATAAGGAAAATTCCAACCCAAGAAAAAGCAAGAAATTAATCTTCTCACAACAAACCCAAAAGAAGGGAATCACACAAACAAAATTGTACCTCTAATAACAAAAATAGCATGAAGTTCAAAAATTATTGGTCCTTAATATCTCTCATGTCAATGGACTCAAATTCCTAACAAAAAGACCCAGAATAACAAAGTGGGTATGTAAACAGGACCCAGCGTTTTGCTGCACACATGAAACGCACCTCAGTGAAAAAGACAAACAGTACTTTAAAGTAAAAGACTGGAAAATTTTTCTAAGCAAATAGTCACAAAAAAACAGAACAAAACAAAATAAAGCAAACAACAACAAAAAACAAACAAAAAGCTAAATACCTAGCATAGTCATTCTAATATCAAATAAGATAGACTTTCAACCAAAATTATCAAAAACAATGGAGAATGACACTATGTACTCATTAAAGAAAAAAAATCCACTAAGATAACTCTCAATTCTGAATATTTATGCCACAAATGAAAGGGTATCCACAATGTTACTGAAGCCCAAAGCACACATTGAAACTCACACAATAATAGTAGGAGACTTCAACACCCTACTCTCACCAATGGACAGATTATCGAAACAGAAACTAAAGAGAGATACAGTAAAACTAAGAAAAGTTATGAACTAAATGAATTTAACAGATATTTAGATAAAATTTCAATTACAAATTTTTTTTACAAAAGAATATACCTTCTTCTCGACACTTCATAGGATCTTCTCCAAAACTGATCACAAAATAGGACACAAAATAAGCCTCAACAGATACAAGAAGATTAAATTAATTTCATGTATTCTATTGGACCACCTTGGACTAAGCTTGGTCTTCAATAACAATAAAAACAACAGAAAGCCCACATATGCACATGAAGGCTGAACAACTATCTACTCAATGATAAATTGGTCAGGAAAGGAATAAAGAAAGAAATAAAAGACATTTTAGACTTTAGTGAAAATGAAAGCACAACATACCCAAAACATTGTGACACAATGAAAGCAATGCTAAGAGAAAAACTCACAGCTCTCAGTCAATCCATAAAGAAATTGAAGAGATAATATACTAGCAGCTTAACAGAACTTCTGAAAGCTCTAGAAAAAAAAAAGGCAAATATACCCAAGAAGAGTAGAGATCAGGAAATAGTCAACTTGGGGCTAAAATCAACCAAGTAGAAACAAAGAGAACTACACAAAGAACCAACACAACTAGGAACTGGTTCTTTGAGAAAATCAAAATAGATAAACCCTTAGACAAACTCACTATAAGGCATAGAGACAATATCCAAATAACAAAATCAGAAATCAAAAGGGTATCAGCCCTTCAAAGAAGACCTAGTACAAATACTTCTCAAACTATTTCATAGAATATAAACTGAATTAGCACTACCCTATTCATTCTATGAAGACAAAATTATGCTTATACCTAAACCACACAAAGTCTCATCAAAGAAAGAGAACTTCACACCTATTTTCCGCATGAACAAATGATGCAAAAATACTCAATAAAATTCTGGCAAACTGAATCTAAGAAATCATCAAAGCCATCCTTTACCATAATCAAGAAGGCTTCATCCCAGGAATGCAGGGATGTTTCAATATACAGAGTTCAACCAACTTACTCTACTATATAAACAAATCCAACAAAGAATACCACAAGATCATTTCATTAGATGTTGAAAAAACCTTTGACAAAAGTTAAAAGTATTGGAGAGATCAATATCTGTATAACAAGAATGCAAGTCTCTGAAGAAAGAACTCAATGAAGATCTCAGAAGATGAAAAGTTTTCCCTATGCTCATGGATCTGCATGATTAACATAGAAAAAACTGGCTCTCTTACCAAAAGAAATCTACAGATTCAATGTCATCCCCATCAAAATTTAAACTCAGTTCTTCAGAGATATAGAGCAATTCTCAAATACATCTGGGATAACAAAAAACCCAGGATAGCAAAATCCATTCTCAACAATAAAATACCTTCTAGGGAAATCACCATTCTTGTCCTCAAGCTGTATTACAGAGCAATAGTGATATAAACAGCATAGTTCAGAAACAGGCAGGTAGATCAATGGAATACAATTAAAGAACCAGAAATAAACCAACATACTTATGGTCACTGGATCTTTGACAAATAAGTCAAAATCATCCATTGGAAAAAAGATAGCATTTTGAACAAATTGTGCTGGTTCAACTGGTGGTGTGTCAAAGCCATAACAGGACAAGCTAATAACTAGCAGATCATCTTCCTGAGATGGTCTGCTTCAGATTATAATATTATCTGCAACAGGCTCGCCATTATTTCATAAGGCCACAAGGGAATTCATTTTAGAAAAGATTCCTGCTATTATTATGCTTTTACTATTATTTTTAAACATATATAACAATCACTAATAGCACATGTCTTTGGAGCAGATCTCTGCAGATCCATGAAGATGTACTGACTGGTAGTTATGCTATATAGACAGATGACTTCTTAAGTCTTAAAGATGATCCTATAAAATTTCCTAAAATTATATAGTGATTATTAAGCTCTTTTATAATGGGATTGCTATTAGGGCCTTTTCTGATCATCAAAACTGCAATGAACTCTGCCAGCCTCCCAGGTGTCGCCACCTAATTGCTCTTAGATAGTAACCAGACTTTCTTCTATTCAGAGCACATTCAAAGAGGTTGTAAAACAATTAACTAAAGATCATTAACAGGGAACTGATGATTTATTATAGGAGCTAGGACAGAAGATAAAGTATTAACTGGTTTTTTTGATATAAAACTTTACTATAAATTTAGTTATGGTTTTCAACTTACAATGAACCTGTGAAGCTGTGACAGGCAATGAATGTTTAGCCAGATAATTACTTCTAATGTATATGCATGCAAACATTTTCTGTTGCAAACTTCTATTTCAGTTTATGATTTGAATTTTTTGTGTGAACTTGTAATGAACTTTTTAACATGTGATCATGTATTCTGAAAGATGTTTAAGTGCCTAGGACAAAGAAGACTCAGAACTGAGCTGAGAAGAACCAAGCTGAGAGAGAGACTGAGCTGAGAAGTTTTAGACAGAACACTTTTTAGACAGATATGAACTTAAGAACTTAGAAGTATAGGCATAGCTTTGAAAGAAAAGGCATTGAGAGTAAGACCATTGTTGTGATTTCAGAGTAGGAAGAGAGAGCAAGATTTGAAGGATAATGCAGAGAGGAATAACTCAGAAACTATAGATAACATAACAAACGAAGAGAGCAACACATAGAATGCAGAGGGAAAGAGGAAAAAAAAAGGAAGCTGCAGAGAGCAGAAGGAGCAGGCAGGCTTCTCCTGACTGCAGGACACAACAGGTCCTTTCTCTTTTTTTCTTTCTTTTAGTGGATATTTTTATTTACATTTCAAATGTTATCCCCTTTCCCAGTTTCCCCTCCAAACCTGCTATCCCATCCCCTATCTCTTGCTTATATAAGGGTTCACCCCACCCATCCATTCCCTCCTTCCTCACTGTTCTGACATTTCCCTACACTGGGGCATCTATCCTTGACAGGACCAAGGGCCTCTAAAACAACCATGTTGCCACCCAGAGGTCATTTCTTGATAACAGGGCTGACCTAGTCTTATTAAAAGCAGCAAAGCTTTTTTCTTACAAAGTTGGGTTTAATTCATTTAGCAATAAATGAAAGCTTTTACTTTCTCTATGCAATAAAGACTAGCACTCATTTTTTTTTTTTTTGATCAAGAATGAATGGGTTCTTTCTGCACTGGTGCTTGGTCTTTTGCTCCATTTGCATATGTAAGTATGGATGTTTGTGTATAAGTATGTAATTGTGAGACTGCATGCAAGCTGAACCCAACTTGTTTGAATAGAAATACATAAATGTACAGTCTTGAAATGTATATGAACTTGTGTGAGTTTATGCATATTTGCCTACATAAAAGTTTTTCCTTCTGCAAGTGCTATTATTTTCTCTTGGTGCAATAGAAGTTTATTGTTCCAAACTTGCTCCTAGTCCTACAAACAAGAGCATCTGGACAAAAGGGAAAAGGCTCTAGCAATTAATCCTTTACTTTATCTCCTGCTGTTTTAGGATGAAGTGTTTGGTGCCAGAGACTGCAGTTTCTGGCTTCAAAGGAACACAAAAGGTAGGTCAGCTACAGTAGCATAACAACTTAGACTTAGATAAGTAAAATTTTTATTATTATACAGCAACCCTAAATATCTCATAAGACAAATTCTTATTCCTGTATCTCATAAGACCAAGTCTTACTCTCCTCTGATGTTCTTCCTCCTCTGATGCCTCAAGAAGAAATAGGACCCCAATGGGGCTGGCTCCTGGCAGTGGTCAGCATGTAGAAGAATGCAAATTGATCCATTCCTATTTCCTGGTATAAAGATCAAGTCCAAGTGGATCAACGACCTACACATAAAACCAGATATGATAAATCAAATAGAAGAGAAAGTGGGAAAGATCTTAGAGCACATTGGCACAGGGGAACATTTCTTGAACAGGATCTAAGATCAACACTTGACAAATGAGACCACCAAAAACTGAAAAGCTTCTGTAAGGCAAAGGACACTGTCAATAGGACAAAATGGCCATCTACAGATTGGCAAAGATCTTTACTAATCTTACCTCTGATAGAGGGCTCATATTGTAAATACACAAAGAACTCAAGAAGTTAGACTCTATGGAACCAAATAAACCTATTAAAAAATGGAGTACAGAGCTAAAAAAATAATTCTCAACTAAGGAATCTTGAATGTCTGAGAAGCACTTAAAGAAATGTTCAACATCCTTAGTCATCAGGGAAATGCAAATCAAAACGACCCTGAGATTCTACCTCACACCAATCAGAATGGCTAAGTTCAAAAACTCAGGTGACAGCAAATGCTGGTGAGAATGTGGAGAAAGAGGAAACACTCCTCCACTTTGGTGGGACTTCAAACTGGTAAAACTACTTTGGAAATCACTTTGGTGGTTCCTCAGAAAAATGGAAATAGTTCTACCTGAAAACCCAGCTATACTACTCCTGGGCATATACCCAAAAGATGCTCCAACATATAACAAGGACACATGCTCCACTATGATCATAGCAGCCTTATGTATAGTGGCAAGAAGCTGGAAATAACCCAGATGTTTCTCAACAGAGGAATGGATACAGAAAATGTGGTACATTTCCACAATGGAGTACTATGCAACTATGAAAAACAACAACTTCTAGATATTCGCAGGCAAATGGAAGGAGCTAGAAATTATCATCCTGAGGAGGATAACCCAGACACATAAGAACATGCATAGTATGTACTCACTACGTGGATATTAGCCTAAAAGCTCAGAATACCAAGAATACAACTCACAAACCCTATGGTGCTCAAGAAGAAGGAAGACAAAAGTGTTGTCAATCCTACATAGAAGAGGGTAAATAATCACAGTAGGTAGAGGGAGGAAGGAACTTGGGAGAGAAATAGGAGGGGGAGGAAAAAATGGGGGCAAGATCAGGTATTGGAAGGAACAGGGAAGAAGTACAGAAGGGTCAGGAAATTGAATCGAAATATGTAGCAGTAGGAGGGAGGGGGCTGTGGGTAGCCACTAGAAAATTCCATGCACCAGGGAAGCAAGAGGACCCAAGGGTATGACATTAGCCGAAATACCCAACAAAGAGGAGATACAACCTGTAGAGACCACTTTCAGTATTCATGTACAGCACCAATCTGAAGGACTTGGCTGCACACCCATCTCAAAATTTTTAACCCAGAAATGTCCCTGTCCAAATCAAAGACAGGTACATAAAATGGAACAGAATCTGAAGGGATGGCTGTCCAGAGACCACCCCACCTAGGGATCTATCACATCTGAAGACACCAAATTCCAACACTATTGCTGATGCCAAGAAGTACTTGCCGACAGGAGCCTGTTATGGCTGTTCCTTGAGAAGTTCTACTAGCAGCTGACCAATACTGAGGCAGATACTCATTGGACTGAGCCCTGGGACCCTAATGGAAGAGCTAGCAGAGGAACTAAAGAAGCTGAAGGGAATTTCAAACCTACGGAACGAACATTATCAACTAATTGGACCACCCAGAGCTCCCAGAAACTAAACCACCAAGCAAAGAGTATTCATGGAGGGATCCATGGCTCCAGATACATATATAGCAGAAGATAATTTTATCTGACATCAAGGGTGTGGAGGCTTTTGACCCTGTGGAGGCTTGATATCCCAGTGTAGGAAGTGTATACATATATAGCAGAAGATAATTTTATCTGACATCAAGGGTGTGGAGGCTTTTGACCCTGTGGAGGCTTGATATCCCAGTGTAGGAAGTGTATACATATATAGCAGAAGATAATTTTATCTGACATCAAGGGTGTGGAGGCTTTTGACCCTGTGGAGGCTTGATATCCCAGTGTAGGAAGACACTAGAGTAATGAAGTGGGAGTATGTGAATGGGTTGAGGAACACCCTCATAGAAGCAAAGGGGATGGGGTAGAAGAGAGCAAGAATGGGTTGAGGAACACCCTCATAGAGCAAAGGGGATGGGGTAGAAGAGAGAAGGGATGGAGAGTTGGTGGAAGGGTAACTGGGAAGGGGAATATTGTTTTAAATGTAAATGAATTAAATTATTAATAAAATAATAAAGGAAAAAATAAAACCAAATGATATATAAAAAAAGAAAATGTGGTACAGATCTAAACTAAAAGTTCTCAATAGACGAAACTCAAATGGCTGGGAAATACCTAAAGAAATGTTCAACATCCTTAGCCAACTCTAATATAAAGTTATCCTTATCCTTGCTTTTATAAAGCAAGTCCAAACTACTTTGAAATTCCATCTTAATTTTGTCAGAATGGCTAAGATCAATAACACAAGTGACAGCTTATGCTGGTAAGGATGTTGAGCAGGGGAAACATTCTTTCATTACTGGTGAGAGTACAAACTTATACAGTCACTATGGAAATCAATATGGCAGTTCTACAGAAAGTTGAGAATTGATCTACCTAAAGATCCAGCTATATACCACTCTCAGGCATATACTCAAAAGACTCTTGTTCAAGCGTGTTCATTACAGCTTTATTCATAATAACCAGAATGTGGAAACAACATAGGTGTTCATTAACAGGAAAATGAATGAAGAATATGTGATACATTTACATAATAGATCATTACTCAGCTATTAAAAGTGACTTGATATTTACAGAGAATGTTTAAATCTAGAAAAAACAATCACCCTAAGTGAGGTTAACCAGATATATTCTCACTTACAAATGGCTATTAGCCATTAAATAAATTATAACTGACCTACAATTCTTAGACCTAGAAACATTGGATGTAATGGAGGGGGATGGGGTGATGCAGGAATTCCCTGTGAGGGAGAATTAGAATAGATTTTATGAGTGGACTGAGGATGGCTGGGGATCAAGTAGGGAGGGGTAGGTAGCATAGAGTTGAAAGAAACAATTCAGGTAGAGACAGCTGGAATTGAGAGATGATAGTGCCACGGAAATTCCCTAAAATTTATAAAGGTGATCTAAATAATGGGAGAGACAGAGTTCCAATGCTCCATTTCCTATCACCAAAGGATGCTTACAACACTGGGATTACATAGCATTCAATTACGTTTTTCACAAAGGGGATCCCATGTTGAATCCTCAAACAATGCTGACTGTTGCTATGACAATAGGTTTCTTTCTGCAAACTGACAGTGGGCCCCCTTTGCTGAGCACATTGCCCATCGAACTCCTTGATCGTGGAAAAGTAGAGTTGATATGTATATGGAACCTTCACAACTAAGTTCTAGTGTCATTACTGCAGGAAGGTACTCATTGGGCTACAAAAAAAGATATGTAAACGCCAATCAAATCACAAAACCATTATCCTATAATCTGTCCTATCTATAAGATATGGTAAGGCAATGATGGCACAGAACACGTGAAAGTAGCCAAGCAAATTCTGATTTGAATAAGGTCCACCCCATGAGACAGAACCCACACAGGACACTGTAATCAAGAACCTAGTGTAAAACTAAACACTAATGGTCTAAATAAATATCAATGATAAAATGACACCAAATGGTAGTTTGCAATACTCATAGATCAGTTCTTTATTCAGTCATTACCAGAGAAGCTTCTTCCTGCAGCAGATGGGAACAGACACAGAGGACCACAGCCTAAAATTACATGGCGAGAGAGAATGCTAGGAACACACAGCTCTAATTCTATGTTTTCATCTAATTTTTCCCTTTAGAGTTCAGAGAACTCTGGGGAAAGGGAGGTGGAAAAAGTAGAAGAGCTAGAGGGGATGGAGGACACCAAAAGAACATGGCCTGCTGCTGCTGAATCAACTGAGCAAGGCTCATACGAACTCACAGAGATTGAAACAGAGAGCAAAGGGTCTACAGGGTCTATACTGGACAACCTATATCTGTGCAGATATAGATATAGATGTGTGTGTGTGTGTGTGTGTGTGTGTGTATGCGTGCGTGTGTGTGTGTGTGTGTGTGTGTGTTAAGCTGTTCAGCTTAGCATTTTTATGGGATTATTAAGTATATGAACAGGGGATCTCTGATTCTTGTCCTTGATCTTGGGAGCTCTTTTTCTTCAGTTGAGTTTCCTTCTCCAGGTTCAATGTGATAATTTTTATTTAATCTTAATACATTTTATTTTGCCATGTTTTGTTGTTATCTCCCAGAAGTCTGTTATTTTCTAGTGGTAGACAGAAAAGGAGTACACCCAAAAGGGATAGGGGTGGGGGAGTATGAACAACGGGGGAGGGAGAAGAAAGAAAGAGAGGACATGAAATGAAAAGAAAATCAGAAAAAGGAAAGAAGTGTATGTTAGAGTTTTCAAATAAAAATATCAAAACCAAAAACCAACCAACCAACCAACCAACCAACCAAACAAACAAACAAACAAAAAAAAAGCCTGTCACAATCAAACAAACAAAAAAAAGTTGTCACAATCAGCAATCAGCATCTTTATTCTAACTTTATTCTAACTCTGGAAAAGAACCTACATCTTACTCCAATTTAGAGATAGTTTACACAACTCATTTATCTCTAGGCAAAAAGCAAGAGTTAAATGTTAAGGTGCTTATTACTTTTATTTTTTACAATCCAGTTGTTGCGCCCCTCTAGGTCCACTCTTCCACAGAACTGCATCCCATTCCTCCTCCCCACTGTCTCCAAGAGTATAACTGACATCCCCCCCCCCAAGACAATCCTCCCCACTCCTGAGGCCTCAAGTCTATTAAGAGTTAGGCACATCTTTTCCCACTGATGCAAGACCAGGCAGTACTCTGCTATACATGTGTTAGGGTCCTTAGACCTGCTGTGTGTGCTGTCTGGTTGGTTGCTCAGCATCTGAGAGATCTTGGGGTTCTCAATTAGTTAAGACTGCTGGTCTTCCTATGGAGTTGTTCTCCTCCTCAGTTTCTTTCAGCCTTTCCCTAAAATGTTAAGAAAAATATTGAACTGACCCTTCCCCCACACACCTTAACTCCTTTTAAGCTATAAAATTTCCATTTCTTTGCCTGTATTAAAACAGCAGGTGTGGGCATGGTGGCAGGGTTTCTGTGTAACTGCATTTAAGGGTGCTAGCTTACTTCATTTGCTAAGATTGTCCTTGATTGATTTGCCTAGTAACTTCATTGAATTCAGGCATAAAGGACCAAATCCACCCAAAGGGTGTTTGTATACAGGAAAATATTTTCTTCCACACAAAGTAATGTATAATTGTGTCGTGGGAAGAAGAGATCTGTAGACAATAGACTAGGTAGCAGAGAAGAAAAGTAAGGTGTCTTGGAAAATAGGTACTGGGAATAGAGCTCAGTGGTAGAGTGCTTACCAAGCATGTATAATGCCCTAACTTCAAACCAGGGCACCAAAAGAAAAGAAAGAGAAAGGGTAACAAAAAGGAAAAGAAGTTTTGTAGCATAAGTCAGGTAGCACTCTTCCAATACACATTGATAAATGTCTTATTCCCAGGAATAGAAAGGGATCGGTTCAATAAATCTGAGGAGTGGAGTGACACTGAAGGCAACATGGTGTGGAGACAGTTTAAAACCTTGTCAACTACCCTAGCCTAAGACAAAGATGTAAGTCCCTTATCTCGACTCCATGTGATGTGAGTCTAACACTAAGATGTCATGGTCCCACACCAAGCTGCTATTGACTGTACCTACTTACCTCCCTCCTATTCAACTTTTTGTCCATCTTGACCTTTATCTGGACCCACTGATTCTTGCTCTCAGACAGAGTTTGACCGTCCACCTCTCAAGTGTGCTTGGCAGATATGCTCTGATATTCCTACTCCAGCAGCTCTTGGCACTTGTCTGATTTATTAACACACACACACACACACACACACACACACACACACACACACACACACAAAATGCACACACATGCACGTGTATATACATACATGCCTATAGATACATGTTTAACTATGCAGACTGCTCAGAATTTTATTCTTAGAGAAAGCTAAAGAAACTCTTATTTAGTTCTTATGTGACTGACAAGAGACTTTCATGGTAAAAACATCCAAACCAGGGGTTGGGGATTTAGCTCAGTGGTAGAGCGCTTGCCTAGCAAGCGTAAGGCCCTGGGTTCGGTCCCCAGCTTCGAAAAAAAGAAAAAAGAAAAAAAAATCAAAACCAAGAGATGTCTACAAATGAATTTTAAATCACTCCCCAATAATTTTCATTGAACTACAACAAACAAAATCTAGAATGAAAAATAATAAAATTTCCAAAGTTTCTTTATTATACCATTTTAAATTCTGCATTTCCAAAAAAAAAAAAAATGTAAAGTAAAAATCAAAGTAAATGAGGTTTGCAAAGAGCCAAGAATGGATAGTTTATATAGAATGTTAAAAAACAAAAGCAGCAGCAAAAGGGAGTGCTGAGGAAAAACTTCTTTTAATACAAGGAATTTGAGGCAAGTATTTTCAACATGTTCAGAGTTAAGACAACTTTACCAAAACACCGAAGGAAGACATAGCAATCATAACATCATGGATAAGCTACATTAAAAAGGAGAAAGAGTTTATGAAAGAGGATCACAGGAAAATCCCAGAGATTAAATAAATTAACACAACACAAGTAAATTTTCACCAGAAAGGCCCAGTAATAGAACAAATCTTTTGAACAGAAAGAACAAATGATTCAATGAAGGTAGACTAGTGGAAAGTATCTAGTCTGAGGAACAAAAGAGAATAAGGTTGAAGATAATAAATAAAGCCCGAGACGTGTAGACACTCTCCATAAAACACCTATCAAACTACAATAGTAAAGATGACAGACAGAAAGAAAAGCCAGGCAAAAGGATCTGATGAATAAGGCCTCAGACTCCTCAGGTTTGATGGAACTGGTGATATTTCATCTGTCAGATTCAAAAAATAATATAAAAGTTTAATCAGCACACAAATCTCCACATGGAGGTCTGTTACAATCAGAAAATAAAAATGCAATTGAAAGAACAAAACCATTAAAAAGCCAAAGATTAACTTCTCTTATGAGACACATTCCCTCTAAGGTTAGCACCTAACATCTCAACAGAAAAAAATGGGAGAAAAATTCAGTAATGATATGACATATCAAAAAGGGAGTGCTAATATATCATGGTCAGAAACGTATGTGATTTTTCTATTTACTTTCAAAATAATCACATAACATCTGATTATAAATATATATTGATAGTTATAAATGATTATAAATCAATATAAATTGATAGCAGAGTCATAAGCAGGCTAGGTGTGATATATCATATATAATAGTGTTATATGTTCTCAAAATCGAGTTGTTATTCGTCCAAACTTGATATGTATAAACTAAGGTGCTAAATATTTAACCTGGGATGGAAATTTATGGAGGAAGCTCAAAGGAAAGAGAGGACAAGTCTCTGGTGGTCTCTTAATTCTGTGTTATTTTGATGAGAAGAGTAGTTGAAAAAGGAAATTGAATCTAAGTGATATAATTCAAATTCCAACTAAAAGCCATGTTTTAAGACAAAAAAGTCGAGTTTAAATGACAAGGTCTTTAGTCAACTTGTCCTTTTCTTACTCCAGTCAGAACACAATCCTGCTACATCAGTATTAACTCTTCCTGGATCTTAACCTTTCAACTCTTTTGTTATAATTGTGCATTTGTCTTTTTGATATATTTTTAACTGAATAATGATTTAAAAATAAATAAACTAAGAAACTAAGGATAACATACAGACTGATTACCATTAAAGAATATTCAAAGCTAAAAATGAAGAATTATAGATGAATTGACTTTGCATAAGACAAATAGTGAACACCAACGGAAGTAGTGTAGTATAGGAGCTAAAACATTAAGACCTTTGCTACACATACGACTGCAAGACAGCGGACTCATATGCACATACATTAAATTAACAGAATAGTTACTGCTCAGAAATAGAGATTAAATTTTTTTTTACTTATAAAATTTTAATTATAAAAATCACACTTTGTCCCTTTAAATTCAAAATACAATATGTTATAAGTGAAACAACAGAAAATAATGTGCTGTTCAAAAAAAGTAGTGAGAAGAAACAGGAGTTGCTATTAGCTTTTAATATGCATTCAATGGTCAACAAATAGAAATGACATAACAGAGTTATAATTTTCCTAACACAAGTAGATATAGCTATAGGTACATAAGCATCTATAGAGTTCCAAAAACAAAAAAAAATATTAGAAACCATCAATAAAAGATGGAATTTTTCAAATCCTTCTTAATTGGTTACAAAATTTAAAGAAATATAAATTAGAAGTATTTGCATTCTTCTACATGCTAACCTCCAGTTGAACCAGCACCATTTGCTGAGAATGCTATCTTTCTTCCACTGGGTGGTTTTAGCTCATTTGTCAAAGATCAAATGACCATAGGTGTGTGGTTCATTTCTGGGTCTTCAATTCTGTTCCACTGATCTATCTGCCTGTCTATGTACCAGTACCATACAGCTTTTATGATTATTGCACTGTAATACTGCTTGAAGTCAGGGTTTGTGATTCCCCCAGAAGTGCTTTTATTGTTGAGTATAGTTTTCACTATCCTGGGCTTTCTGTTATTCCAAATGAATTTGCAAGTTGTTCTTTCTATCTCTATAAAGAATTGAGTAGAAATTTTGATGGGGATTGCATTGAATCTGTAGATTACTTTTGGCAAAATGGACATCTTTACTACATTAATCCTGCCAGTCCATGAGCATGGGAGATCTTTCCATCTTCTGAAATCTTCAATTTCTTTCTTCAGAGACTTGAAGCTCTTGTCATACATATCTTTCACTTGCTTGGTTAAAGTCACATCGAGATATTTTATATTATTTGGGAGTATTGTGAAGGGTGTCATTTCCTTAATTTCTTTCTCAGCATGTTTATCCTTTGAGTAGAGGAAGGCTACTGATTTGTTTGAGTTAATTTTATAACCTGACACTTTGCTGAAGTTGTTTATCAGGCTTACTAGTTCTCTGGTGGAACTTTCCGGGTTACTTAAATTCACAATTATATCATCTGCAAATAGTGATATTTTTATTTCTTCCCTTCCAATTTGTATCCATTTGACCTCCTTTCACTGTCTGATTGCTCTGGATAGGATTTTGAGTACTATGTTGAATAAGTAGGGAGAGAGTGGGCAGCCTTTTCTAGTCGCTGATTTTAGTAGAATTGCTTCAAGTTTCTCTCCACTTAGTTTGATGTTAGCTACTGGTTTGCTTTTTTGCTTTTACTATGTTTAGATAAGGGCCTTGAATTCCTGATCTTTCCAGGAATTTTATCATGAAGGAGTGTTAAATTTTGTCAAATGCTTTCTCAGCATCTAATGAAATGACCACGTGTTTCTTATATTTGAGTTTGTTTATATAGTGTATTACACTGATGAATTTTTGCATATTAAACCATCCCTGCATCCCTTGGATGAAGCCTACTTGATCATGATGTATGATTGTTTTGATGTGTTCTAGGATTTGGTTTGCAAGAATTTCATTGAGTATTTTTGTGTCAATATTCATAAAGGAAATTGGTCTGAAGTTCTCTTTCTTTGTTGGATCTTTGTGTGGTTTAGGTGTAAGAGTAATTGTGGTTTCATAGAAGGAGTTTGGTAGCAGTCTGTCTGTTTCAATTTTGTGGAATATTTTGGACAGTATTGATATCAGGTCTTCTATGAAGGTCTGATAGAATTCTGCACTGAACCCATCTGGACCTGGGCTCTTTTAATAACTGCTTCTATTTCTTTATGAATTATGGGGTTGTTTAGATGGTTTATTTGTTCCTGATTTAACTTTTTAACCTGGTATCTATCTGGAAAATTGGCCATTTCCTCCAGATTTTCCAGTTTTGTTGAATATAGACTTTTGTAGTAGGATCTGATGATTTTTTAATTTCCTCAGATTCTGTTGTTATCTCTCCCTTTTCATTTCCGATTTTGTTAATTTGGATACACTCCCTGTGGCCTCTGGTTAGTATGGCTAAGGGTTTATCTATCTTATTGATTTTCACAAAGAACCAACTCCTGGTTTTGTTGATTCTTTGTATAGTCCTTTTAGTTTCTACTGGTTGATTTCAACTCTGAGTTTGATTATTTCCTGACTTCTACTCCTCTTAGGTTTATTTATTTCTTTTTGTTCTAGAGCTTTTAGGTGTACTGTCAAGCTGCTGACATATGCTCTCTCCTGTTTCTTTTCGCAGGCACTCAGAGCTATGAGTTTTCCTCTTAGCACCACTTTCATTGTGTCCTGTAAGTTTGGGAGTGTTGTATCTTCATTTTCATCAAACTCTAAGAAGTCTTTAATTTCTTTCTTTATTTCTTCCTTGACCAAGTTGTCATTAGGTAAAGCATTGTTCCATGGATATGTGGGCTTTCTGTCATTACTTTTGTTATTGAAGACCAGCCTTAGTGTGTGGTGATCTGATAGGATGCAAGGGATTATTTCTATCTTCCTGTATCTACTTAGTCCTGTTTCGTGACTGAATATAAGGTCAATTTTGGAGAAGGTGCCATGAGGTAGTGACCAGAAGGTATATCCTTTTGTTTTAGGATGGAATGTTCTACAAATGTCTGTTAAATCCATTTGGTTCATAACTTCTGTTAGTTTTTCTATGTCTCTGTTTAATTTCTGTTTCCATGATCTGTCCATTGATGAGAGCGGGGTGTTGAAATTTCCTACTATTATCGTGTGAGGTGCAATGTGTACTTTGAGCTTAAGTAACTTTCTTTTATGAATATAGGTGCCCTTGCATTTGGAGCATAGATATTTAAGATTGAGAGTTCATCTTGGTGGATTTCTCCTTTCATCAGTATGAAGTGTCCTTCCTTATTTAATGACTTTTGGTTGAAAGTCAATTTTATTTGATATTATAATGCCAACTCCAGCTTGTTTCTTTGCGCCATTTGCTTGGAAAGTTTTTTCCAGCCATTTACTCAGAGGTAGTGTCTGTCTTTGTCTCTGAGGTGTGTTTCCTGCTTCCAGCAAAATGCCGGGTCCTCTTTACATATCTAGTCTGTTAGTCTATGTCTTTTTATTGGAGAATTGAGTCGTTGATGTTGAGAAATATTAAGGAATAGTGATTGTTGCTTCCTGTTATTTTCATTGTTAGAGGTGGAATTATGTTTGCTTGTCTCTCTTTTGGTTTCATTGCAGGGAAATTATATTCTTGCTTTCTGTATGGTGTAGTTTCTCTTCTTGTGTTGGAGTTTTCTACCTATTATTCTTTGTAGGACTGGATTTGTAGAAAAATATTGCATAACTTTAGTTTTGCCATGAAATATCTTTGTTTCTCTATCTATGCTATTTGAAAGTTTTGCTGGATATAGTACCTTGGGCTCTCATTTGTGTTCTCTTAGGGTCTGTATGACATCTGTCCAGGATCTTCTGGCTTTCATAGTCTCTGGTGAGAAGTCTGGTGTAATTCTTATAGGTCTGCCTTTATATGTCACTTGGCCTTTTTCCCTTACTGCTTTTAATATTCTTTCTTTGTTTTATGCATTTGGTGTTTTAACTATTATGTGACAGGAGGAATTTCTCTTCTGGTCCTATCTCTTTGGAGTTCTGTAGGCTTCTTTTATGTTTATGGACATCTCTTTCTTTGGGTTAGGGAAGTTTTCTTCTATAATTTTGTTGAATATATTTAGTGGCCCTTTAAGTTGGGAATCTTCACTTTCTTCTATACCTATTATCCTAAGGTTTGATCTTCTGATTGTGTCCTGGATTGCCTGTATGTTTTGGGCTAGGAGCTTTTTGTGTTTTACATTATCTTTCACAGTTGTGTCAATGTTTTCTATGTTATCTTCTGCCCCTGAGATTCTCTCTTCTATCTCTTGGATTGTTGGTGATACTCGTATCTATGGCTCCTTGTCTCTTTCTTTGGTTTTCTATATCCAGGGTTGTCTCCCTTTGTGCTTTCTTTATTGCTTCTTTTTTTTTTAACTAAGCTACTTCACTTTATTGGAAAATTGCTTTGATCAAGAATTAAAACTGTATTTTAAGGATTACCAACTGATACAGAATACCCTTGGCAAAAATGGAGAAAAAAATAAATGTAGACTTTAACAAATGATACAAAAATTATCAAAGAGAAATCTTTTTCAACATCATGAAACCATTAGGAATACTTCTTTTTTTCTGTTTCTATTTCCATTTTCAATTCATTCACCTGTTTGGTTGTGTTTTCCTCTAATTCTTTCAGTGACTTTTGTGTTTCCTCTCTAAGGACTTCTACTTGTTTACTTGTGTTTTCCTGCATTTCTCTAAGGGAGTTCTTTATGTCTTTCTTAAAGTCCTTCGTCATTATCAAAAAATGTGATTTAAATCTAAATCTTGCTTTTCTGGTGTGTTTGGATATCCAGTGTTTGCTTTGGTGGGAGAACTGGGCTCTGATGATGCCAAGTCGTCTTGGTTTCTGTTGCTTAGGTTCCTGCGCTTGCCTCCAGCCATTGGGTTGTCTCTGGTGTTTGCTTGTCTTGCTGTTTCTGAGAGTGACTTGGCCCTGCTGTAGACCTCTGTGTCAGCTCCTGTAGAACTGTTTTTCTGTTTTCTTCCAGCCTTTTCTGTGAACAGGTGTTCTGATTTCAGGTGTACTGGAGCTCCTGGAGATTGTCTTCCTGCTCTAGGCTCAGGCAGGAATCAAAAGGTCCTACCCCTGATTGCTCATGTAGGTCCTTGCACCCCACGGGCATAGTTGGTGCTATGCAATTCCCTCTTGAGTCTGGACTGTGGGCAGAGCATATTCTCCTCTGACCTCTCTGGAGTATCCACACTTCTGAGAATCCAGCTCTCTCCCCCAAAGGATTTGTGTTCAGGAAGCTGTTTGGTCGGATTACTTCGGTCCTGGGCACAGACTAGAATCATGGGTACCAGTGGCTATCTGTTCCTATACCCAGAGGCACTCTGCAGTTTCCCCTTGGACCAGAGATGTGGGCCAAGGTGTGCAGAGGTGGAAGTCTGTCCTGTGGTTTCAGGATGTCTGTACTCCTGGGTGGTCCACTCTCTTTTCCACGGGATTTGGGTGCAGGGAACTATGGGATGGTATCAGTTCCCTTACGGGCAGAGCCAGAAACAGCAAGTGCCCTGACCCAGAGAACTTCTGCCTCCATGTATCCTGAAACCATCAGGCAGGTCACTTGGTAGCGAAAAGTAAGTCTTACCTCTGCTCTTAGCTGTGGCAGTTCTACTGGAGATTGTCTTCCAGCTGTAGGCACGGGCAGGAATCAAAGGGTCCTGCCCCTGATTGCTCATGTAGGTCCTTGAACAGTTGCACTATGTGATTCCCTCTTATGTCTGAACTGTAGATAGAGGGTATTCTTCTTTTACTTCTCTGGTGTACCTGCACTTCTGAGGGTCCAGCTCTCTCCCCCATGGGATTTGTTTGGCCAGTTCAGTTCGGTCCTGGGCGCAGACCAGACTCATGGGTACTGGCTGCTGTCTGTTCCTATATCCCTGTGTCCAGAGGCACTGTGCCCAGGGATGTGGGCCAAGGTGTGCAAAGGTGGCAGTCTGTCCTGCGGTCCCAGGATGGTTCCTCAGTTGGTTTTCTATTGGCGTGATAATACACCATGACCAAATTTAATTTGGGAAAGAAAGAGTTTATTTCAGTTTTTATTTCCATGGAAATCCAGGCCTTAATCTGAAGTCAGGAATTGGTGTATAGGGCATGAAGAAGGGTTGTTTAATGGCTTGCTCCTCATGGCTTTCTAGGTTTTCCTTTTATTTATTTTTTTACAGTGCCTAGGGCCATCATCCCAGCGGTGGCATTACTCACTGTGGGGACCTCTCACACTTCAATCATCAATCAAGAAAATCCCCCACAGGTTTGACTACAAGCTAATTTTTTGGGAACATTGTCTCAATTGAGGTTTCCTCTTCCAAAATACATCTAGTTTGGGTCAAATTGTACTAAAACTAGACAGCACAAAATCTCATCTTACTTATGACATATGCGATAAGATTTGAGGACTCTCTCACAGAAAAACCTAAAATATTAAAGAAGGAGGAAGAGGAGGAGAAGAGGAAGAAGAGGAGGAGATGAGGAAGAAGAAGAGGAAGAAGAGGAAGGGTGAAGTGAGATGTGTAAGCAAGTGAAAGATCTTGCAGCCTAGCCAGAGGATCTTTGTTTGATGCCTAGACCCTTCATGGTAGAAGATAACCAGATTTTACAAACTACCCTCTGAGATCCACAGGCACTCATACACAAACAAATGTATATATATATAAAATGAAAATACAGGTAAAATATTAAAATTCAAACATGAGTAGTATAGGTAATATATCCTTCATGGCTCCACCTCCTCACTAACTTTAAAACATCACTTTTCCCCAAACTAATGCATAGTTTCCATGAAATAACTCCAATTCTCCCAAATGTTAGCATAAATTGGGAATATAATGTTAAAACTTTACAGAAAACCAAAAACCTAGACATAGACAGAGAAGCTGTAAAGATGAAATAAAATTTCGCATGGCACAATAATCCTAAGGGTACAGTTCTGGCACACATAATTTGCCAATCACCAACCGGTCTTTGTTGGGGTGTAAGACCGGCTAAACAAAGGTGATATGATACCTGCTACTGGCAACCTAGTGAACTATGCTATACTAGTGAGGTCATGGAACTTGGAGTAGAACCCACGACTGCCACTTTAATAAACCAATACAATATCTAATTGCATTCTAAATGTTTGTCCTTTTACCCACAGATATGTAGAGTCTTCTTCTTCAATTGAGAAACTTCTCTTTGCAACAGATGAAGACCATAACCAAAAACACAAGCAATGAAAATGCAGAGTTGTGGAGCCCAATCACAATGCATAAATTTACAAAATACCCTCCCATCGAAGGCTCAGAAGACATTGTGAAAGAGGGGTTGGAAAATTATAAGAGCCATGGGATCAGGGAAACTGCCTTTTTTTTTTTTTTGGTTTTTTTTTTTCAGAGCTGGGGACCGAACCCAGGGCCTTGGCGCTTCCTAGGCAAGCGCTCTACCACTGAGCTAAATCCCCAACCCCAGGAAACTGCCTTTTAACAATTTCTGAAGCTACACACAACGTCTCACTAACATGACTACCTAAACATGAAAAGAATGAGGACAACCAAATAGATATACCAAAGTAAAATAGGAAGGCCCAGGACCCTCAGCAATTAACAAAGTATGGACAATGAAGGAATACTCAGAGTAGGGGAAGCAGTCTCCTCTGGGGAAGAACAAACCCACTAGTTAGCCAATACCAACTGATCAAATGTGGAAACAAACACACAAGTAAAACTCTAAACACTTAAGAATTTGTGAGAAATATAAATATATCTATACGTACGCACATGTGGCAGCAATTAATGAAAAAGAGGACATGGATTTGAAAGAGATCAACGGGAGATATTTGCAAGAGATTAGAGGAAGGAACTATAAGTAGAACATAATAGAATTATATTATAACATCAGAAAATAAAAGTGAAAAGTCAAAAAGTCAGTCTCTAAGTTCACACCCGATCTCAAATTTGTTATAAAGCTGTTCTACGATGAGTGGGATTGTTCTCACATGCGGGTAGAAAATAGAACAGAGAGCTGTACAGACAAACCCAACTTTAAATGTTGACAAAATTACCAGGCCAGTTTAATGTCCAAAGGAAGCAACCTCTTTAAGAGATCATGTAAATTAGCCATATGTCCGTGTGGGTAAAGAATATCAGCTGGTCTTTTAAGTTCTTGATGCCTGCAAGTAGCTTACCCATCCTCTGGGAAAAAACAATCAGTAATTGAGTGAATCCACCCAGACATGGACATCTCAATAAGACTTTACAAAAGACTAGATATTGTTTGATTTAACTCATGTGAAGTTGTCAAAAAGGCAATATTGATCTATAGCATCAAAATACAAAACTGTGGTTGCCTAAGGGTAGAAAGGGGAGGAAATGGCCAGAGAGAGAATCAAAGAACATTCTCAGGTAGTGGAAGAGCTTTGTGTTTTCATTGACGATGTTGTATTTTTCAAAACCTATTACACTATCCATTGAAGTAGGCTTACTCTGCTGTATTCCCAAGCTCAAAAACAATGATTAAAAATAGCATTTGGTGTCTAAAGGTACAATATAACTAATAAACCACACTTCAATCACAAGTTCTTATAGAGACAGCAAATCTTTTGATTAAATCAGATAGAGTTTCAAGGACAAAAAGGAAGCTTCATTTTGTTCTGGGGTTTTTGTTTTATTTTTTTGTTTTGTTTTGTTTTTTTGTGATAGGAGTTTATCTCTTCTGTTCCAGAAAAAAAAGCTTTGTACTCTCAGATGAAGTACTACAAGAGTTCAATGCCAAAATCAGAGGCACTTTGTAGTAGAGGACAGTCATATTGGATTTTACACCACAGATAATCATCTAAAGAGCTCTTATAGCATCTCAGTCATTCATCCTACAATAATCCAGTTTCTGAATGTTTACACTAAAAGTAGAGATGAGTGGGAACTGAGGGAGTGAGAAAGGACCCAAGGAAAGGTAGAAATTAGATGTTAACAGGGTGTGTTACTCACACCTATCACAAATCCAGATTAAACTAGCTGCCTTTCCAATGTTCTCATACTGTGACCATCCTCAATACTAGGCCACAAGAAGTTCTATTTCCACTGCGAAGATGGTGTAGTGGTTAACACAATTTTCCACAAGGCTTTTCAAACTGAATTCAATCCCCAGAGCCTGCATGACTGAGGAAGAAAAATGACTTCTGAAAGTTTTCCTCTGAGATCTTTGACAAATATATGCCCCACCCCTGACACATGTCCATACACAAGTAAAAACATCTATAAAAAGAAATCAGTATAATGTATTCCAAGAAATGTTTGGAGGAAGGTGGTAATATGTAAGATTTGCTTTGTATTTTGAATGTATATCTGATTCAGTCATGCAATATCCAGTTTCCCAGAGCCCGCTATGGTTGAGAGACAATGAGTATTAGCTATGGAGTACAATAATAAAAGCGAATTATTTGCTATTTCTTCTTTCCTTGAGAGCATAGTGATTAGGATTACACAGGACACTGCATATAAACTTTTAGTGCTGAGTTCGGAGCATGGACCTGCATCATAAAAATTAACACTTAGGTTGATGGTAAGGAAGATTGTAAACCCAGTGTGGTAATCCTTGCAGCTCCCAAGAGAAAGAAACAAGAGCAAGTAGTCCAAACTCTATTTCCATTATGACTTATTTCTACATAACATCAAATCTGCTGGTGGTTTGAAATCAAAACAACAAAAATAGTTTTAAAAGATCAGTAGATGACACAGAACAGTTTGTTTATTTATTTGGCAGGGACAAAGTTTTGGGATGTCAGGAAAGAGCAATGTCACAACATCAGAGTTGAACAGGATCGGGAGGATTTAAATTGCTAACATGAAAAGGCAGAGAGGCCCCCAGTGGTGAGGAGTAAAGATATAGCAAGAGAGAACAGCAGGCATTTAGAAAACATGCAGGGCTTCTATTTGTCTGTGGTGTGGTGTTCAGGAACACAGTTCTTTATTCTGGAATAGATGACAGTTACGAATTCCTGGTCCCACTAATAAAACACTAATGGTTTTGTTTGTTTGCATGTGGTATTTACAGACCATTTCTCACTTTCTTCTGGTAACTAATTTGCCCAAGTTCTAATGGCTAGCAAGAGACACAGTTATAATTTGAGTTCTGCCTGGCCCCAAATCCTCCTTAGAGAGATGCGACACTACAGAAATTTCAGCACTGGCAGAGACACTAAAGATTTGGGACAAAATTGAGAGCAGGCATTTATTTATGGGCACACAGCGTACTTCACCATTAAGTAGGTAAGAAATAGAGGCTGACGCAGACTTGAAGGATGAAAGGTACAGCGAGTTCCAGGACTTCTGTTTAAACCAGCTCAATGTTTATATACTTGAGAATACATTTGATATTGAAGTGTGTGTGGCAGTTGTAAAAGCAGCCAAGGGCAGCTCTCTAGCCACATTCTTCTGTTTCTGCCTTTCAATTAGCAGGAGCTCAAATCTGAGTTTAACATTTCATTATTGCTCTAGAAAATGACCTCATTGCAGCCAAAAGTATCATATCCTTGTTTTAATTTTTACACCTTATTAAACCATGATGACAGTGACCAAATGGTTCCTTTACTTACCTCCATGGTTTCTTAAAAGTTGCTGAATAACAAAACCCATTTTTAGTTAAAAGCTTTAAAATACCTGTTTTTTTTTTTTTTTTTACTAGACCTCTTATAAACTACTGGCAAAAGTAACCTGTAAACTCTCTTTAGAAGTAATATTAGGTGATTGTCAGGAAATTAGTCACACTCTAAGACTCAGGAAAGCCATTTATAAATATTCTCTGCCAAAGAAATAGCTGTGTAGACACAAAATGACATAAATATTTATTTAGAATAACCTCTAGTTAGAAGTAACTCAAACAGTGAATAGGACAAAGAGTAAATGAATGTGGCATAGTTCTATTTTCGTTAGGAGGTATTTCTATAAACGGACAGATCACTAGTGTACATACATTTCAAAATTGTGTTGGTAAGTCAATGAGGTCAGACACAGAGAACAGTTTGATTCTATTTATATAAAGTCCCAGGATAGAAAAAACTCATCTGTGATGGAATGAATAAAATGTGGTACATCTCTGAAACGAGAAGAAAGAAAGTGCATTGACCAAGGAGGGTCACAGAAAAGATTTTGAGAGATATGGAAAATTTTAAGATAGAGAGTTTTAAGGCATGCTTATATATTTTAAAGTCTCACCCAATTTATGATATGTGCTTTGTGGTGCTGGTTTAGTATAAATGTTTTAAATACTGAGCATAAAAATCCCTGTGCAATCATGAGTTTTAAAATGGTGATGCCCAAGATACATTTGTAATAATCTCTGAACATAGCAAGTGATTTGTTTTATTGTTATGGCTTTTTAAGTTAATTTTGTTTTCTGACGATTTTCTACAGATATATACAATGTATTCTAGTTATTTTTCCTCCATTCCCACTTCATACATGCCTCCATACTTACCAGCTTCCAGATTCCTCATTGCTACTCCTCCATTTTCCAGATTCAAGACGTTTAGCTTTATCTGCGGACCCATCTGTGCAAGCATGGGATTAGAACGCTCCATAAGAAA
This sequence comes from Rattus rattus, assembly GCF_011064425.1. Taxonomy (NCBI): domain Eukaryota; kingdom Metazoa; phylum Chordata; class Mammalia; order Rodentia; family Muridae; genus Rattus; species Rattus rattus. The sequence continues at coordinate 44,627,678 of NC_046159.1, forward strand.
CGTACAACAGAAGACTGTGACTCTACCTATTCCCAAATCCATTCACATTCAATAGATAAGCCTTCCTCCGTTCATGCCTGAGTGTCAACAGGTTCGTTCTTGTACAGACTCAGAGCAGAAACCACAGCTTTGGAGAGTTCATAGTTGCAAAGGCCATGTGTTAGCAAGAAGACAGCATTTCAATTCTCCCCCTTATCACCTCTCTTCACTCTCTTCCACAGTGTCCCCAGATGGAATAAGATATTAGCATTCATCTGAAAGGAGGCAAAATTTTTCAGTCAATGAAATAAATTTGGATATGGACATGTTCTCGTTTAGTACTATTTGGAATGCTTTAAAATACCTAAAGATCAAAAGTATATTCATGTTTTAGGAAAATCGAGTAAATTATACCAAAAATTGTATAACAGAATATATTTAAGCATATTCTACAATATTGTATTTTCATGGCGAAATCTTCATCTAATAGTGCATGGAATTGTCAGTGAGGCAGACTGAGGCATCAATGCAAGTTCCCAGATAAAAGATGAAAAATTAAAGAGACCTGGAGAAATAACAAAAAGTTCACACAACGGTGTTTCAACAAGAATATATGAATTTGAAATGATATCATAGCTTTGTTTCCATGTTTATAACAAACAAATTAGAAAATTTGGTGTTAACGAGATATTTGCTCCGTCGTAGAGACAACTATATTCACATAAATTGAGAAATCTTTTTAAATAATGTTAGTCTTTTAAACTAACAGGTATTAATTCTTAATAATGTTCATTTTTAAATTTTTGCCAGGAACCGTCTCATCTCAAAATAAAGAAAATATGTATTTGCTATTGGATGCTATCTTTGGATATAGGTATTTTAAAACAAAATTATCTTTAAGGAGAGGTAAGTTATAGACAACAAAACATGTCTATTGTATATGAGTTTAACAAGTAGATATGTCTATGCCTTTATTGTCACATTCAAGAGAAAAAAGTAAACAAAAGGAAGTACAGGTAGAAACTACTGGAGGGTGAAAGTTTTGCAAGCAGCTGCATTGGGGAGGAACTTCTTAGAAGTACAAGTACATTCTTTCATTAAGGGGATAATTATTCTTTCCTTGTCTTTAACAAATCTTCTTTCACATTGGATGGTCTCCTGGCCAGGAGATTAATGGAAATAATTGTACCCCCTGGCTCTCCCTCTCTTCTCCCTCTCTCTGTGTACTGTAGTATAATTTTATTTATTTTATGTCTCCAAGGCAGTGTATGTTCCCTCCTCTCCTCCCAATCACCCACCGACCCAACCCCTATCTACTCCTCTGTTTCTTTACAGAAAAGGGCTGACCTCAATAGATATCAACAGCCATGGCCAAACAAGTTTCGGCAAGAATGAGTACCTCTTCTTTAATGCTAGGCAAGACCACCCAGTAGGGAGAAAGGATGTCAAACACAGTCAGCAGAGTCTGAGATAGCCCATGCTCCTGATGTTAGGAGTACCTCATGAAAACTAAGCTGTTACATATGGGTAGAACACATAGAGACAGGACCTCTGGTTGGCAGTTCAGTGTCTGTGAGCCCCTATGGACCCAGGTCAGTTGATTCAGTTGGTTTTCTTGTTGTGTCCTTGACTCCTCTGACTCCTTCAATCCTTCTTCTCCCTCTTCCAAGGCATTCCCCAAACTCCACCTAGTGTTTAGCTGTGAGTCTCTGCATTTGTTTCCTTCAGTTGCTGGATGAACCCTCTTTGATGACAATTGGGCTAGGTGCCAAGCATTTCCAATAAAATTATTCCTAATGACATTCTGCTATCCTCATAGATTGAAATAACTCTTAACAGAAGACAAAGTAATATGACTTAGAATCAAATCAGGGTATCTTGTTTTCCCCGAAGACCCAAAGAATATTCATTCCTATTTCATTATTTTGACAAGGAAGAAGTAACCCCCACCTCCAAATTTATTTCTATTTCCCTTTAAAGCCCAATATCAGCCCTTCCTCTCCTCCCAGTCCCCCTCACACAAATCCTCCCCATGCTCCCTACTCTTTCTCTATGGAGCAGTCATTAGTTGGATAGTCCCTCGGTCTCTGCTCTGTCTTTGCTTCTGTACATCTCGTAGGCAGGACACAATTTGGGTCAAAGGCTTTGTAGATGGTTGCTCTCCTTATCCCTCCACTGGAAGTCCTGCCCAACTAAAAGAAATGGCCGCTTCAGGAACCATATACCCAAATACTCTCAGCTGGAGTCACCCCCTTAGACCATCTAAGGTCTCTCCCCTGCTTTCCCTACAAATGGTCTCCCCCCTCATCCCACCTCACTCCCTTCCCAGTTCCCTCTTGCATACAGTTCCCTCCTTCCATTTATCTCTGATATCTATTTTGTTTCTGCTTCTGAGAAAGATTCAAACACCCTCCCTTCTTGTTCTATGGCTTCTTTGGGTCTATTGATTATAGCATGGTTACCCTGCACTTTATGGCTAATAGCCACTTATAAGAGAGTTCATACCATGCATGTCATTTTGGGTCTGGGTTACCTCACTCCGGATGATATTTTCCAGTTCTAGCCATTTTCCTGTGAGATTCATGATGTCCTTGTTTTTAACGACTAAGTAGTATTCCATTGTGTAGATATATGACATTGTAGTAACTTTCTCTTAATGGTTTCCAATGCAGCTGTATTATCTTCACCTTTTAACATGTTTATTCTTATTTTCATTTTTTCACTAGTTTTGTTCACAGTATCATACATGCTTATCAAATTGCTGCTAGGACTTCACATATGTTAATGCAAATTCTAACCCTAGAGAATGTTCCCTTGGGAATTTACTTTAGGTTAAAGGATGCCAGGTACAAAGCTGCACTATCCTTTGGTAGCTTCAACCATACAGGAGCCTTTCCCATACTATTCTATATGGTGTTTTAGTACGAAGGCAGGATAGTTGGGATGTTTTCATTTCTAATATTACGAGGGAACTGAGTGTTAAGGCCAGAAAAGAACTGTGTAGCTGAAAATTAGTAAACCACCTGATACTCTCAATGGATCTGCATCTCAAGAGCTCTCTGGATTCAGGAATGAAAGACACACACACACACACACACACACACACACACACACACGCACACACTCACGCACGCATGCACGCACACATGCACACATGCACACATGCAGGCATGCAATCACATGCCAGCTAATGTTCTTTCATCTTTATTAACTTGAGTATTTCTTATTTACATTTCGATTGTTATTCCCTTTCCAGGTATCCGGGCCAACATCCCCCAAAACCCTTCCCTTCCCCTTCTCTATGGATGTTCCCTTCCTCATCCTCCCCCCATTACTGCCCTCCCCCCAACAATCACGTTCACTGGGGGTTCAGTCTTAGCAGGACCCAGGGCTTCCCCTTCCACTGGTGCTCTTACTAGGATATTCATTGCTACCTATGAGGTCAGAGTCCAGGGTCAGTCTTTGGGTAGTAGCTTAGTTCTTGGGAGCTCTAGTTGATTAGCACTGTTGTTCATATGAGGTCTCAAGCCCCATACGTCTTGACTAACTCAATGGGTGGTCATTTCTAACTTCCCAAGGCTAGCACACATTCCCCTCTAGTATTGCTGGGCTAATATGTTTTAAAGTCTATATTTCATCTCTGCTATACCAGAAATAATTGGAGGAGGTCACTTTCCTGGGTTCTTACAGGGCTGTAGGCCTTTAAGTCTGCTCTCTTTTCTTCTCTGTCATGGTGATTCTCCCTGTTCTCTCCTTCCTTGGTTCCTTGCCTACAAAATCTAAAAGTCTCACTTCTGTCTGTCTACAGAGCCATTGGCTGTATGGCAATTCTTTATTACAATGGAAGCTAACTGGGGACAGGAACCCTCTTCATCTGGAAGAGGGGCTTTTGGGAGCTGAGTTAGACAAGGCATTAGAACCAATTCTCAATAGAGATTTCTACTTTAAATGGTCTCCAAGCCTAACAATCCCCATAATACTCCTTACTGAGAAGTTGAGTTTTTAAGCCATTTAGGATATGACTTAAATTGGGGAAATAAGAGTTTAGGTTCTTTACTTTTCATGAATTATATTCTTTCTAAGGCAGTAATGGAAATCCCAGATAAATGGAGTTAGAATGCCACAAGATCATGTGAGTATAGAGTTAAAGTAAATGAGAGGAGATACAATTACGGCAGCAGTTGAACATGCAAGACCCAAATATCAATATCACCACTATTAAGATTATAGTAGACCGAACAAATTTCCACCATGAAAATGCTGATCTCTCAATCCAAACATGTTCATCTAAAGGCATTGTTATCTCTGGACTAGGGTTTCAGTCATACTCTCATACAGACATTCCAGGAAGCTGTATAAAGGAAAGAAATTTATCACAAGAGACAGGAGCAGAAACTAGAGTCTACAAACACTCCTGGAATTTCTGACCCTCTGATAGGACCAAAGATATGTATGCCTTCTGGTCAAAGACAAGAATCCCGAAAGTTTCTGCCTTAAACTCTTTGGACAGTTTTTATCTCCTGTTCATTTCAATAACAATTAAACATTACTATAGTATTTGAGATCATGTACATACTCCTTTCTCCTTCCAAAATTCCTCAGACACTGTCAGTCAAACAAACTGTAGAAAATAACATTTTTTAATCCAGATAAACAAATGCAATGTATTTCTTTGTTTCTAGTCACTTGAAATATATATCATCCTGTTGAGTGGGTTGCGGGTGGCTTTTGGGTACACAGGAACAGAGGAGTTAGTTGGTATTTAAGAGCCTATTTTTGCACAGAGAACGCTCTTGCAGCTCTGTTGATAGTTCCTGAACAATACAAACATATGAAACCACACATTTCTTTCTGGCAACATCATTTCAAAAGCAAGAGATTCAGAATCCAGACACACAAAAGAAACTGAAAATAAGGTATTTTCTTAACTCTTCCCAAAATCCCGTCAACATCTTTCTAAATCGATCTGTTAAGGCTATGTTAACAATAGAAAACAATTACAACTCTCAGTGTTGCCCTGTTTTTCAAAACCTGCCTATCCACCTTGAAATGCATCTGTACTTTGATTAGTAGACCCCTGTCTATGATAAAAATAGTTGTAGAAAAAGGCTTTCCCATTTGGGAATAATCACAGGAAAGTTTCATTTATCTTCCCAGGCACAGCATGCAGTAGTAGGCAGAGTACACAAAGTCTCCTAGGCAGCTATTCGTCTTCTGACAATGTGTCCCCCTTAGAAACTCAAAATCCTTTACTTTTGGTTTTGACTCCCTCCTGCTACCCATGTGGGAATGCTTTTAGGTTCCTGCACTTTTGCTTTTCTCTTGTTAACCTGACTTACAGAATCCTAGTCAATATCCATAGGATAGGCAGGTACATTTACTCTCCTCTAGAGAAGTCATTGCAAAGGGACACATATTGGCTTCATTCATCATTTTTTTTATGTCTTCATATAGAATTATTCAGAAGAAATAAAAAACCTTATTGATTATTTCCTCCTATCTAGGAGGGATTCTTTAAAATGTTTGAAAGGAATAAGAAAAAATAACAGTGAAACAGAAAGGGAAAAAAATACCAATTACATCCCATTTCTTATAGGCCATGTGGTGCATAAGTAAGTGGCATCGTCTGTTTCAGTGCCATACTTAGATCCCTCTTATCCAAATGGGGTATATTTCAAGATCCTCGGGGCACTTCTTCAAAGTATATACAACACAAAATCCCATATATGCTACTTTTCTTATATTTACATGCATGCTTTGACTAAAATGCATTGGTTTATAAACTAATCAAGGTAGAAAATGAACTTTTCAGCATAGTTCTTAGATACTGTAGCACACTTTCTTCACAATCTGGCAGCTAATCTTCATCTTTTCAGATAAAGGAAGCCTTTTTTGACTCTTGTGGTATATCTGACTTCACAATGTGACCGTGCCTGTACTCTGTCATTAGTAAGTAAAACAAACTATTCTAGAGCAAAAGGCTTAATGGTACCTTGGGACAGAATCTAATAACTAACACAACTAGTAAGAGACTAACTGCAAGGTCATATGTACAGAATGAATGTGCCCCCCGAAGCAAGATAATGCATGGCTGTATGAGAATTCATAATGATAGTCAGAATAGTGTGAATTTAAAACTGATTGTTGAATTTTCTAGACAATACATTTAAACATTATTTGGGAAGAAATAGAAAGCAAAACTGTAGGCAAGATGATAGAGAGATGATGTATTTTTGAGACAATCATATATTTATACATATGTATATACATAATTATACATAGTTATATATCACAACACAAAAGGCATAGGTTAGAATCTATAATAGAAAATAAATAAATGAAAGGTTTATGAATGCTTTTACATTATTTGATCAATGCATACTTTATCATGCAACTCAAGTCTTTGTTGTGTCAGAGACCAATGTTGTGCTCCATAACTTTTGGGTTTTGTGGATGCTTAGTATTTTCATCCAATAACATAGGAATAATCAGAGTTACATAAATTACTCAGAAAATAAAATTCAATTTTTCAAAGAAAAATATTGAATTTCAAAGTTTCATGCTATGAAGTCATGGAAATTTTATCTTGTAATGACCCAAGATTTATATTTCAAATAACTGTCAGATATTTTTTGTATACTCATTAACCATATTGTTGGCACACAAGCTGCAGGCAGTAGAACATCAGAAACAAACTTTGGCAATAATACAGAGCATTCTTCATAAAATACAATGATGTATCCAAATGCTGTGTTATATAAAATTGGCCTAGAAATTCACACTTTGGTAAGCTAATAAAGTTAGTATCCAGAGGCTCCCATTTCTATCACAGAAGCACTGTGTATTCAGCATTTGGACTGCACTCATTGCTACCATTCTGTCACAGTCTTAACAAGGGGAGGAAGAGAAAACCATTCTTCCAACCTGTCTAGCCACAAATGGAGAAGAGATGATGACCTCTGTGGACGGTTGCATGCATAATAGTGACTATCAGCTGAAAGGTACAGAAGACATTGGTAGGGATGGGGTTACAAGGTAACAAGAAAAAAAAAGAAGAAAGAGGTTAAAGAGAAAAGGTTAAAAAGAAGGGAACAAGAAGATATTTCCAGTACTGCGGAGGCCGAAGAGGGTGAATTTGAGTTTCAGGTCAACTTGGTCAACAATTTAGTTCCTGGTTTGCCAGGGTTATGTTATGAGACCCAACTCAAAGGAAAACAAATAAACAAACAAAAGGCTGTGAGATAAAAATAACATAAAAAGCATTGTTAGATTGAAAGGGGGAAATGTGTAATAGTCTTTTCCTTTAGATATGTAGTGATCCTAAAGAAAACTTTTGAATAAAATGGACCAGAAATATGTAAGGCTTTGGGAAAAAGATAATTACTCATTCAGTATGTTCCTATGATAATTACCTTAATTCTTAAAAGCTTCCATATACTTTACAATATTTTATCTTTTATTTTATTTTTGTTTGTTTGTTTATTTGTTCAGTTTGGCTTGGTTTGGTTTGGTTGAGGATAAAAGGTCTCTGTTTATCCTAAGCTGGTCAAGTGGATATTTATAGTGAAGAGCTGAGTTTTATAGATATTATTAAATAAAGTTGAGTATGTTTTGTTTCTCCTGGAACAACAGAAAAATAGGACATTTGGACTAGATACTTTCTTTTGAGTGAGTAAAATTCAGCTATGTCAGCCAAGTGAATGTGAAGAGCCGTTGTTTTGATTATCATGAGCTTGGTTTACTGCTTATGAAATAACTTCTTCAAAGCTCATTTTTTCATCAACTACATTAAAAAGGTCATACAGTTTCATACAAAATGCAAGTTACCCAATTAAAGGGAAAGGATTTTAGCCATGAATTTAGAAAAGAATTCTGGAAATGTTATTGGTATTTTTTATATTCTAAGTAAATCATTCACTAGTAATTCTAAACACAAAACATATAAGTAATAAAATTTGCTGTACACACACACACACACACACACACACACACACACATTAAAATTTTAAGTGACATTTACTCATGAAAGCAGAAAGAACTCCTACTCTTAAGTAAGTCCCTGGCTTGTTTTAAAATGGGTCATAGTGTCAACTATTAATAGCTTGGCATCTCTTTTTTTTTTTTTTATCAGAATTGATCAGCTCTCTAAAGGCTGTCACAACTGGCCTAAATTTAAAGTGTAGTCAGAATAGTTCCCTCCTTCCTCCTGTGCCCTAAAAGAGTTTAGGAAAATCTCTCTGTCCTATGCCTTATTGTTTCCAAGAAACGTGTTAAATTTTTATACATAGCGTCTGTACTTTGGCATGGGGAAGAAAGGCGAGGAAGTGGCTGATAAAGGTGAGGAGTCCAGGGGTGGGAGAGACAGTGGCATTGAATTGGTGCCAAAGGAGTTAATGCAGAGTTCATGCCAGACAGCATTACCACTTATCTACAAATACTGTCAGACAATCAATTGTCCTTAATTGTCATAATAGCAGTGGTTGGATATTTCAAGCCCAACTTCTGAATATGTACAACTTGGCAACAGTAATATAAACATAATTGGATTTGCACAGGAAATAACATTATTATTATAAACTAACTTGAATGAACTTTCAGAATAACGAAATAAAAAACCCATACCAGAATACATAGTGTTTTGTTTTTTTTTTAAGGATTGGTTTCTGTGAGATGCAACTACAATATTCTTAATGATGCTAATTAATTAATTAGGTTGAAAATTCCTGGTAACAGTTATCCCTTAGTAAAGTGAAAAAGGCTATAATGGTTTCTGAGTGAATATGCCTTACAGGCTTATGCCCATTAATACCTAATCCCCAGATGGTAACACTGTTTTAGGGGATTGAGGAATCCCTTGGACATGAAGCCCCACAGGCAGTTGCAGGGACATAGAAAGGCAGTTGCAGAGACGTAGAATACAGATTGAGAGTTACATACTAGTTTTACTTCCAGCCTGGGTCTACTGTTCCCTGTTCTGTGGACTTCTTCACACAGAGTTCTGCATGTTCTTCCCCTGCCTCGAACTCAGCTGTGTCTTCCAATCTATTAAGCCATGGACCTTCTGATAGGCATTTAGGTACAGTGATTAGAAAACAACTTCTATATATTTCTTTCACTTAAGATTTGTTGTTTTTTATTTTATATGTGGCTGTATTATCTGCTATGAAGAGCATTTGCTATTCTTATAAAGGACCTAGTTCAGTTCCCAGCACCTACATTAGATGACTCGTAAGTGCCCATAGCTCTGATTCCATGGTTTCCAATCCTAACTCCTGGCCACAGTGGGCATCTACATGCATGTGTAACACACACACACACACACACACACACACACACACACACACCACAAATAAAACTTAAACAAACAAACCCCCATGATTCTATGATGTCTTCCTTAGGAACAGAACCAGGAATCCTATTCTGTCTTTCATAGGTTCATAAAGAGCATGTTAGGTCAAGGATAAATGTGGTCCAATATGCCCTATGAATTGCAAGCCAGAGGTAAACTGCATTGTTCCTACTACCCTTTTGACATAGAGTGTTACATCTTACTCAGTGATTTATATATTCTGTTCTTATTGCCACTAAATATATGAAAGCATGTTTTTTGGGTTTTTTGTTTGTTTGTTTGTTTGTTTGTTTTGTTTTGTTTTGTTTTTTTGCCAGAAGAAAATCTGAAACCAGGGGAAGTTAACCTGGAATTCAGTTAGTATCTTTTCCTACTTGAATAGCCAACAGGAACGGTACAATTAACAATAAAAAGACATTTGTTTTGAAGAGTGATTAGCAAAGTTTGAATGCAGTATGACTTACTTATAATAGACTTGATGGATTAATTAATCAATTAAGTTTCTGTCTCCTTCCACCAGGGTATTAGCCATTGTCAATCAGATTCTGTTCCTAGTATTCCCCCAAGGAATCCTCTGTGCCTAAAACAAAGCTTGGAAGCAGTAAAACCTTAACATGGTTAAAAATGTAAATGCAAATTTTGACTAGTAAATGACGTAAGAGTTTCTTGTAAAATGAGGCAGTGAGAGGCTGAAGAGTTGTTTCAGTGGAAGAGAACACTGCTTGCTCTTCCAGAGGACCAAGATTTGAATCCAAGTCCACAAACAGTAGCACATAACTCCAGTCCCAGGTAACATAACACATCTTTTTTTAAAAAAAAAACATATTTTCGGGTTGGGGATTTGGCTCAGTGGTAGAGCGCTTACCTAGGAAGCGCAAGGTCCTGGGTTCGGTCCCCAGCCCCGGAAAAAAAAAAACAAAAAAAAAAAAAAAAAAAAACATATTTTCTAGATTCTTTTCTGCATCTTAGATAACTATGTTGGGAAATGAATGATGAGTGCTATCTAACATGGATTTGTTTATGTTTGATTATAACAGTCTCTACCTACCCCATTGTGCTGAGAAAACATGGCATAGTTGTGTGCAGAACTACTTGTTTGACCTGAGTTTAATTTCCAACACCAACCCTGTAGCTTACACCCAAATGTAACTCATATTCTTGGAATCTGATGTTCCCTTAAGTACATGGTGGCACTACATGCACATGGCAGATAGAAATACATACTGTATAAACACACACACACACACACACACACACACACACACACACACACAATGAAGTTCTCACAGTAAATGCTTGCAGGAACAATTAATGGAAAAAGAGAATTCAATTTGAAAGTGAGCTAGAGGGAGTATATACCGTATGGGAGAGTTAAGAAGGGAAAAAGGGAAGAGAGAAATGTGCTAATTATATATACAATTTCAAAAATTTAAAAAGTGAATAAATGAAGTTCTATTTAACTGTGCACAAAACTACTGTAATGGTGAAGCATAGCTCTAACGATCTTTGCAGGAGAAGGAAATAATGAATAACTTATCAAGTCAGGAATTTCTAAAGGATATACATTGTTTAGTGCATAGCTCTCCCTATGGCTTTTAAATTTTTCAGGTCTGCTCTCTTCCCACAAAAACATTAAGCCCTCCAATCTTCTCCCTGATACATTGAGTATCATGAGTTTACTAAGGGAAGATGAATCCAAATCATGCTGCCTCGAAGATACAAATACGGCCCAATTCACTCCTTAAAAATGAATTCATTACCCCCACGTGGCTTTCCTGTACTAGGCTTTGCTGCAAATGTCTCAGATCCATTTTTGATACTGTGAAGCGGAATATCTTCTGAACTGTGTGATAACTTAACACATCTGAGATTAGATTTTGGCTGATTATCTTCCCTGATGCTAAATAAAATCCAGGTCCATTGCTGTAACACATTGTCAAAGATGTCAAACTGAATCCATGCTTCATAATGGAACTAGAGCAAACATACCAGATCCAACATCTAAATATATAAATTAGTTCCTCTGAAATATCTCTCAGTTAACCACCACGAGAACTGGCATCTTTTGTAATGTTAGCATCTTCCCTGATACATCATTGGCAGAAACTATTAAGGGAGGGGGCCTGTCCCCTTGGCTCTGTCTAAAGGATTTAAATATGTCTATGTTGTGAAACATATTCAACTTTCATCTTAGATCAATTGCTCACAAAATATTTATAAAATCAGAAGATTGTATGGAATGTCTGTGTCTACTTTCTCACTGTCTATTAATTCTCTGTCCAGTGATAGAGAGAGCCGCAGTATGTAACAAATGTGTGATAAGTGCAAGGAGTGACTTTTTTTTATTTGAAACAGATTTTAAGGAAAATGTTAATGTAACAGAAAGAGGGTTAATTAATGACATTACAGCAAACTGTTACAACCATCATAATATTATCTTCAATGAGACTCCTTAAATCAATTTTAAAATAAACACTTTGGGTAGCAGTTTTGATAAGTGGGTGTACACTGTTGGTTTTCATGTTGAGTGACTTAACATGAGCTTAGAAAAACATGAAGAGTAGACTGCTGCCAAAATCAAAATTTTCTTATCCTAGATTTGTTAAATCTGGACTATCACTGAACTGCTCGTCCTTTCTAGAAAAATTATGACCTATCAGCCATTATTCAAATAGGGTTGAAAGTGGTTTGTGCCTGATTGGATAATATAAATTTCAAGTTGATGGTAGAAAATGACCAGGACAGAGACATAAATCCTTCAGGAAGCACATAAATCACAACACAGATCCTTCATCCCTATGTATCGGGATTACATTTATACATTTTAGCATAACTTTAATGTCATATGTGGACAGAGATGAATACTGCACTTGGGTTTGATTTATTCTTTCTTTCTTTTCTTTTTTTACAGTTCCTATAAAGCCTGTCTATATTTCCTTTAAAATTAGGATTATACATTCTTTGGATTGATTATTTAAAGTTATGCTTCATTAATATTGAAACTACAGATACATACAAATATGGTCACCTTCGAAAATGTTTTCCTGAGTAAAATCATGCCAATTCCTCTGAATTTAATATCTTGCTCCAAGAATAAATCAGGGATTAATGTCAGTATTTCTTACAGCAATATATTTAGATGTCAAGGACAGTCTGACATTCATTCATCCATAATGAAAAGTGAAAACACAAAGGAAAACAGGTCATTTCCCGTTTGCCATCAGTTTAATTAATCATACTCTGAGATAGTTATGGAGGAAAGAGTGTTCTTAAAAGAAGCTTAATATTCATGTGTCCAAGTGACAAAGGAGAACAGATTGTAGGATCTCAGAGTAAGAATCAAAAGCCACTGAGTGTGAAGAGGGCTATCAGCTACTAAGGCAAAGAGCACAAGAGCCAGAGCATGACAATGCTACCCTACTGTGAGAGCTGGAGATATTCTGCCCTACTTTGGTGGATAAATCCAATTTTTGAGGATTGTAGAGAATCAGCAATACTATGAATAGAAAAGGCCTTTTCAGCAACAAAGAGCAAACCAATAGACATTATAACTCCCTTGACTTCAAAATATACTACAACGTTGTAGCAATCAAATACCCCCGGTTTGGCAAAGACATACATATAAATGAATAGAAAAGAGAGCTTAGAAGTAAAAGCATTCACCTACAGTCATCTGAGTCCTCAGAAAAAATACTAACAATGTGTACTGGAGAAAGGATCATCTTGAATAAATGATATTAAAAATGTGTCAGCAGGAGGGAGAAAGAAAGAACTCCCCTTCCTCCCCAGTTAAGAAAACCAATTCAAGCACTTCCATCCCAGATTTTCCTACTTTCATATCACTTACATACATCCTATGGTCACCGCCTAAAAGGTTTAAATGTTGAGAGGACCAGAATATGCAGTAAGAATGAGTTTGGTGAGAGTTTCAACCGAAACTAAGGATTTTTTTTTAGTTACCCTGCTCCTGTCAGAAAACACTTCTTGGCATCAGCAATATGGTCTGGGTTTGGTGTCTGCAGATGGGATGGATCCATAGGTGCCTGGTATAGCTGTCTCCTGAGAGGCTCTGCTAGAACCTGAACAATACAGATGTGAATATACACAGCCAAACATTATACTGAGCATGGGGTCTCCAGTGGAGAAGTTAGGGCAAGGACTGTAGGAGTGAAAGGGGTTTGTAACTCCATAGGAAGAACAACAATATTAACCAAACAGACCCCCTAAAGCTCCCAGGGACTAAACCACCAGCCATGTGAGTACCCATGACTCCAGCTAGATATATAACAGAGGATTGCCTTATCTGGCATCACTGGGATGGGAGCCCCTTGGTTCTGGGGAGGCCTGATGACCCAGGGTAGGGGAATGTTAGGGTGCTGAGGCAGGAGTGGGTGGGCAGGTAGGGGAGCACCCTCATAGAGGCAGGGGAGACAGAAGGGATAAGGGGCTTGTGGAGGAGAAACTGAGAGGAGGAACATTTGAAATGTAAATAAATAAAATAACCAATACAAAACTGAAGTAAAAACATTGAGTTACCCTGAATTGGTAAACAACGAATCCCCCAGCAGCCATACATTATTAACTGAAAATACTACTCTGAGAGATGGTCTGTGTCTCCAAAAGTTGTTTACCAGAGATGCTCCTTACACCTCCAAATGACGCAAGAAATTTTCACTGACCTCTCTTGCTGACCAGAACTATTGGGGGAAGCTGTTGCAGAAGATGGCACATGACCTGATAGTAAGATATAAAGATTTTAGGCTGGATCTTTAAGTGACCTCCATGCTTGCTAACCCTTAGAGTGCTCAAAAGTGAACTAGAGTATGCTCAGGGAGAATATCAGCAGTATTACTCATCTGGGGACTTTATGTCTCCAAAGCGTGGGTCAAGCAAGATGAGTACCCTGATAGAATGGTAGCAAGTCAGTTTGGAGGATAACTATCTGCTTTCCTACTAGATTTAATATCCACTCCACAGGATGGAATTCAAACCTGGTACAATAAACCTGACAAAATCCTGTAGCTGGAGAAGTCATAGTAAATAGAGTACTACTCTAATTTTGCTAAATTGACAGAATGTACCTGTCAAATTGACTTGTAAATAACTATATTTATGCCTGTAGGATAGTGGTACTATCATCTTTGGTCAGAGAAGCTTCTTTTTGTGGTGCCTAGTGGGGATAAGAGAGACATAAACTAGTCAAAGTAGAGAAAATAAATGCTGCTGAATGACTACCCACAAGTACACATTATGTATCACACCCTCCAAGACTCAGGAATACCATGGAAGAAGGAATTCCACAATTTATAGGCAAATTTCAGATTTCTTTATACCTGAATATCTCTTATTATGTGAATATGCCACATTTTCATTATCTATTCATTCTTTGTTGGGCATGGAGGCAGTTTCTAAATAATGGCTATTATAAATAGAGCACCAAAGAGCATGGTTAAGAGGGCATCTCCATGATAGCATGTTCAGCCATTTTTGTTTATGGCCAAGCATAGTACAGCTTGGTCTTGTCGTAGATTTAATTACAGTTTTTTTTATTACTTTTATTCTTTAATCCTTTTTTTATAGTCCAGACTTCATCCCCTCCTAGTCTGCTCCCTGATAGCTTCCCATCTCATAACTCCTCCCCAAATCCCATCACTCCCAACCCCAACACCCTCACACCCCTACACCGTCACCCCATCTCCAAGCAGATGGGCCCCCCTTCATCCCACCAGGCCTCCCAACTCCCTGCTTTTAAAGAAACATTCTCACTAATTTCCAAAGTGACTGTTCTAGGAAAACTCTAATTAAGGTCAAAATCCACCATGGCCAGATAGCCTTTGGGCTCAGCCCAATATGTGAGACTCCCTTCTCTGACAGAGTTTCTCCTTCTCTGACCATGTCCAGGGACTTCTAAGCCCTCACATTTACCTCTACCTGAAGAATGTCACATAGCCTCAATTAGTTTATAGGATCAATTTTTTCTTTCTCCTGAAAAAACTTCTCAGTCAGCACTTGAGTTCCCTGAAATGCTTGTCCATGGTAATGAAGCATTCCAGGCACCCTAAGCCCCCCAGCCAATGGCCTACTGACTGAGGTCCCCTGGGGTTTATTCCCTGTTTGTATTCACAGGGCTTTCGAACTCTTTGTTCCAAGTCTTTACTCCTACTGCCCTCATGGCCAGATTGGCTGATGATCCACAAGAGCAGAGACCGACCACTGTTCCTGTTTGTACTCCCAGCAGCAATGGGGAAGTGTAGTAGGCCTTTTAAAAAGCCATATGGAAACCTACTAGGGTAAAGCTTTCTAAATTATGTACATAAATTAATTGTGGAATCATCATAATCGGAGACAATGATCTAATTAGACATCATACACCACCAAAAATGCCTCCAGTGGATTCCATATTTTGAGTTTTAGGCCAAAACTAACCTCTCTTTGGAGACATTGTAGGCTATTTCCAATGGTGCTGGTCATCTTCCACAACTGGTTAAAACCTAGTTGCTGAGGATATCATGTATTTATGTCATTGAATATTGAGAAGCTACATTGTTCCTCAATGAGAAACTTCACCTAGTATCAACTACATGCCAGTGTAGGTTATATAATCAGAAATAGATGAATAGTTGGCTAACACAAAACAAATGCTATGTTTATTATTTGATGTGTGTGTGTGTGAATGTGTGTGTGTGTCTCTTTCTGTGTGTGTGTGTGTGTGAGTGTGTGTGTGTGTGTGTGTGTGTGTGTGTGTTTCGTGTCTTTGTTTTGTTTGAACACAGAGAAAGAATAGGAAATTGAGTGGATAAAAAAGGTAAAATGTGGAAGCACTAAAAGAGTGAATAAGGTATGATGTGGTGTACTGGCTGGTTTTGTGGGTCAACTTGACACAAGTTAGAGTTATCACAGAGAAAGGAGCCTCCCTTGAGGAAATGCTTCTATGAGATCCAATTATAAGGCATTTTCTCAATTAGTGATCATGAGTGGGAGGACCCATTGTTGTTGGTATCATCCCTGGACTGATAGTCTTGTGTTCTATAAGAAAGCAAGCTGAGAAAGCCAGGGGAAGCAAGCCAGTAAGTAACATCCCTCCATGGCCTCTGCATCAGCTTCTGATTCCTGACCTGCTTGAGTTCCAGTCTTGATTTCCTGTGGTGATCAATGAGGAAGTGTAACCTGAATAAACCCTTTCCTCCCCAACTTGCTTCTTGGACATGATGTTTGTGCAGGAATAGAAACCCTGAATAATACATGTGGGAAAATTTGTTTTAATAAATTTAAAGACCAAAAATAGGAAAACCTGGAAAGGGTGTGGAGAAATGAGAACTCTTACAGGAGGGATACATCTTTTTCTCGCCTTCTGCCATTCTGCCATATAAAATATCTCTACTTCCCTAAAATAACGAACTGTCTTGATGATATCATTAGATTTCTATTTTCCTATTTCTTCCTTCCCCACTCTTTACTGTCATCTCCAGTGATCATACCCAATTATACTACTTACTAAGAGTATTTGCTTATCTCTGGAACAGTTTCCAGAAGTCTCAAATTCTGGCAGAAGTTGTAACAGAAGAGTTAGAAAAATACTTTATATGCAATTTTTAAAATAACTATAGTTGGGACAAAATCCAATTTCACAATTGTTAGCAAAGAGGAGATCTTATAAATGAAAAATATAACTGATTAATCATTTTGACGTATAATGTACTGAATATAACTCAGCTTTGTACAATTTACATGAAGAAAACAGATGATTCTTCTTTATTTACTGTTCTGTACAACAGGATGTTTGAAGCATCCTTGATGTCCACACACTAGATTACCTGATCCTTACTAGGACAACCTAAAAATTTCCCTAGATATTTCTAAGTGTGTGGAACAGAAGACAAAATGTTAGTCCTCATTATAACCCATTTAGAATATTGGAGAGGCTGAAGAGATGGCGCCATCATTTAAATTCTTGCTGCATAAACATAAGTACCTGAGCTCTATAACCTTGAAATCTTACAAAAAAAAAGAAAGAAAAGAAAAGAAAAGAAAAACCCAGGCACTGCTAGCACTGGAAATTCAGACGAGACCCTGGACCTGCTGCTCAATCGTTTAAGCTCTGTACATAAGGTCCAGGCTCAGTGAGAGAGCCCATCACAAAAGACAAGCATAGAAAGATTGAGATTGATACCTGAAGTTAGCCTCTGACTTATTCATGCAAGCATGCACACCCATGTAGACATTGGATTATAGAAATGCCATTCTGTATCCAATTAAACCCATTCATCCAGCTACAATGGACATAAAGGATGCCATGTTCCTGCATTGGATTAGCAAATGAGAAAAAAACATAAGCAGTTTCTCATTCCACATTTTATTTTCCAGTCAGAAAATAAGAAAAAGAAAACTATTATATCACAGCAAAAATAAAAATACTGTCTCTAATTCCAAGCCCTTTTCCAAAGGAAGTTATAGAATAAATAATGCTCCAACAAGAAAAATATTATACCGGTTTCAAGTGTGTGTCTGAAAATTGTGTATGATTTTAATTCGAATGAGACAAATGATAACAATTTTTCACAGCATAACTTTTGCCTCGTGGGACTAAAGGTGGATGTCTGCTTTTGGTTCCTTCCTAGTGCCTTCTGTACTGAAATGTGACTTGAAGCCCAGCCCATTCTGCTTCCTCTCACTTCTTCATCTTAATCCTTTTCCTTTCCTTACATGTGCTTTCCACATACTTTCTACCTACCTTCTCCAGAAAAGTTATTAAGGAGCATGTGTGTGACTGTCAAAGACATTCCAAGGATTATAATAACAAAAAATAAGAAGCAATATAAGCTTGATTTTTCTGTGTTTTTAGAATTGTTTGTTGAGAATGTCTGTGATTCTGCCTAGTTTGATAGAATGTCTTTCTTTTGAGTCATACTTAAACTCTCAGGAATCTTCCCTGGTCTGTTGCTGGAGGACTCTGGCTGGACCCCTTCCTCCTCCTCCTCTTTCCTCTCTCTCTCTCTCTCTCTCTCTCTCTCTCTCTCTCTCTCTCTCTCTCTCTCTCTCTCTGTGTTTCTGTGTGTGTGTGTTACAGAGTCCTAAATGTGGGGATGATATTTCCTAGTATTATATACCTAACAAGTTCCTTGTGTCCAATGGAGTTATATCTTGGGCATACATACACATCGATGAATGAATAGTTAGAATGCAGTAGAGTTACATGATGGGATATCATTCCGCTGTCAACACCCCCCAAACACACAAAACAAAAAGCAAAAAAATTGTAAAATTCCCAGATAATTAAGGGATCATAATGGGGAACTTTCAAGGAAGAAGATATAGAATGCAATGCTAGAAATGGTAGTGAGAAATAATAAAGGAAAATTACAGTTATGAGGTAGCAACAAAAACAGTTTCAGGATTGGGGGTCCCCCCCAAACATGAGGAACCATATTAAAGGGTTGCAGCGTTATTAAGGTTAAGAACTACTGATTTAGAGGAACATCAATGATTAGTAAGTAAGCTTGGTTAGAATAGTAAGAAAAGCTGAATCACGTGTGAGAGGCTCAAATCTCAGTAGTAGCTGTCTTTGTATTTGTGTCTATCAGCAATGGAAGCACTCACACAGTAGCTGTCTATCACTTGGGGAGCCCCACAACCTAGTAACTATTCAGTTCACATGAATATAAGCCTCAACAATCCCAATCTGGTGCCAAAAGGGGTTTTTGGAGAACTACTTAAACTTAGTCCACAATACCTGAAAACTTTGATTCTGATATCAATGAAGGAATCACCAGCAACAGTAGGGTAAGTAAAGTCACAGGCAAAAGGGAAGACCAAGAGAGCAAAAGTCCAGTAATCTTTCTCTGCCAGGTCATTTTTTTCTGACTTTTACCAAAAGATCCCACCCACAATCAGGGTGGGTCTTCCTACGACAATAAAAGCAATCAGGACAGGTCTTTATGAGATTCTAATATGTGAAAAGTTGACACTACAATCAACATACAATATATGGTAGAGGTGGACGCTATGGTACCTATATTTTTGACTTGTTGAGGAGTCACCACACTGATATCTGTGGGTGAAGGTTCAGATGGCTGTAGTCCATTCCATTTCTGCCCAAAACCAGGAATAGCATTTAGTTTAACATGTGACAGGCATGGTATTTCAAAAATATATCCAAGACAGTTGAGGGAGATAAATGCCTTAAGTCACTAAAGAAACAAACTCTGTAAGTCTAAATCCTTAGGGGAAAATGCTGTTTAAAATTTTATTATTAAAGGTGTTTTTTAGTGTTCAAAATATGTAATGTATTCAATTTATATAGTATTACTCTGAGCTTTTCAAGTTTATTTAACTGCAGTGGTGGGTACAAAAGAATCTTACATACATAATTTAAAACCATTTTTGTTCCTTGTAGCTAAGTGTATAAAAAGAATAATGAACATATATTATGTTTGTGAGAAGTATGTTTTAAATAAAAAAACACTAGCTAAAGGAATAATTTAACAATTGAGAAATAAATATTTGCAACTTATTTTCTTCTGTCAGAAACAAGTGATTACATGATAGTGTAGAATTGAAATGTACATCGCTTTGTAGTTATAAATATAATCTCTTGCTAAAAGAACACTGTTTTAGAGCAATAGTGGCTTCTCTTTAATTTTGTTTTCTTTTGTCAAAATACTTTTCAGAATGATGTTAAATGTATAAGCTAAAACACATAAGAATAAAAAAGTCACAAAATTTTCAGAAATACAATTACATAGCTATGTATAGAATGTATTTGAACTACAGTATACTGTATGCCTCTTTAACAATGTGTTTTTTTAAAAAAAGGTTTAATAGTGGCTTTCACAAACAGCATAATTTTTAACTAAAGATAAGAACTCCTTTATGATATTTGCAATGTGTATAATATACAAAGTGTTTATGATCTCTGAAACAGTCATGGGAATGAGACTAGTGCTTTAATTTTATATATTATTTATTTGCTTAGGAGGATGCACATATGCTATATGTCATGTATAGAAGTCTGAGGACAATTTTAAGACTTGGCTTTCTCCTTCTATTATGTAGATACTGTATTTGAAACTTATTCCCTATGTTGATCAGGTTTTCAAACTGAGTAACAAGTACCTTTACATAGTAAGCAATCTCAAACACGCACCCATTAAAATATTTTTAATTTTTACTTAGATTGTTGTATGTAAGTGTATTCTGTTTATATCTTTTTCAGTTCTCTCTCTCTCCCTCAATACCTTCTGTACACCTTTGCTCCCTCTGAGACGCCTGTCCTCCCCACTTGCTTTTTAAACACATTATAAAAGTATATTTTATTCGCCTGACATAATTGTCATCTCAGAGACTTAGTGCTAAATAAGCTCCCCCATTCTAGGTGCTTCTGAATTCTAACTGGCTACTTCAATTCAGCCATTCTGATTTAATTTCCCCTCCAAGCTGACTGATTCAATATGGCTTCTCTCAGTTTCTCTCTGAATTGGTGAACTCAAACTAAATCTTGCAATTTGTTCTAATTTTCTTGTTCCTTCTTGTTCTCTGGCTTCAACCGCCTCTGCTGACCTGCATTGAACTACATGTACAAATTAACTCACTTCCACTGCCTCAACTCACTGCACTGATTGACTCTCAACTGACTGACTCGATTCTACTTCATTGAACTCAAGCAACTGAACAGAACTGATTCTCTCCCTGCACTACTCTTAGGTATTCTCTTTTCTGCCTGTTCTTGTGAGAGTTGAGTGTATCCTACCTTTGACTTATTCTGTCAAACCTTTCTTTGAATCATCATGTGACTTTGTCTGCCCCTCACTTGCACACATGACTACTTCCTTTTACAACCTAACCTTACTCATGAAGTTTGGCATTAAAGGCATATACCAAGGGTGTGTCTGTATTCCAGCCAGTAGTCTTAACATACCTCTACAATACATATACACAGACACACACACACACACACACACACACACACACACACACACGTGATCTTTCTCTTTTTCTCTCCCCCTCCCTCCATTTACTGAGTCTATCTAGCATATATGTTCAAGGTTTAATATTTGGAACTGGACAACCCATTAAGGTGCTCATGCTTGGAGAAAACTGATTCTCTTTCTCTCATCAGCCAATCATGAGTCAATATAGATATTGATCATCTATATTTCTTCATCTAGGAATGTGGACTTGTGGGTCTTCCCCTATAAGTGTGGCACATTGGCTGGCACGCTCACCAAAAGCAATTTGAGAAGGAAAAGGTCAACTTCACCTTAGAACTCCCAGGTACACTCCATTACTCAGTGATGTACTCAAGGCAAGGAAAAAAACTTTAGGCATGAATTTTTGCATAGGAACTGATGTAGAGGTCATAAAGAAGTCCTGTTTAATGGTTTGCCTTTCATGATTTTTCTCTGACTGCCTTATTTTTATTTGGCAGTGGCCTTCTACACAGTGGGCCGGAATCTTCCATATCACTCTTGAAAGCATGCCTAACACTCCTACCTCAGGACATTCTCACAGAGTCATTTTCTCACTAGAGAATCCCTCTTCTCAGATAACTACTGTGTATGACCTTGACACAAACTCGCCCATAAAATAATTCTCCATCAAAACTAATTCTCAGAATTTAACATTAGTTATATTTGTATAGGAAAATTTAGAATTGAACTTAAAATTAACACAGAAGCAATCAACTTATTATTTATGCATTTGTAACTTTTCACAACACATATTATTTATGTCAGAAAATAACACATATTTTAAATTTGTTAGAAAATCTCACATTTTCTCATTCTCGCTATAAAAGTAGAATAGTTTATTTCTAAATTGAAAGAGATAAATTCACAATGTGGTAGTTAATATTAATTATCGACATCCTTGGATTTGCAATCACCTAGGAAACAAATCTCTTGTGATGAAAAGGGTGTTTACAGAAGCATTTAACAAAAGGGGAGAAGACCCACTGTTGTAACTTTGCTACCCTGCTGAAGCTCCAGGAATAGGTCCTGCTACCAGTACCCACCCTGCTTCCCTTGAATCCACAGGTAAAACATACACACACACACACACACACACACACACACACAGAGAGAGAGAGAGAGAGAGAGAGAGAGAGAGAGAGAGAGAGAGAGAGAGAGAGCTATTCCTTTTCAACTTGCCTTGAACACAATTGCTTGGTGCTACTATCTCCTGCCTGGAAAAGCATGCCTTTAACAATAATATTATCTCTGCTTCTGACCTGTAGGAGTGACCACAGACCACTTCTCCCCACAAGTCCTAACATGGCTGCTTGGCTTTTCTCTCTCCAAAGCATAATGAACTCTCTGCTCCCTTTTGTCTGGTTCTTTTCCTCCAGGGACCTGGAAGGCCTGCCTATTCCTTCTACCAGCAATTGGCCCATGGTTTTTTAACTGACAGATCAATAACTAACTAGGGAAAAGGACCTTAACATCAGAACCGCCCCTACAACCCACCCTGATTGAGTCAACACTACTCCAAAGCTTCAAAGGTTTTGGGGAGACAGAGAGAGAGAGAGAGAGAGAGAGAGAGAGAGAGAGAGAGAGAGAGAGAGAGAGAGAGAGAGAGAGGAGGGGAGGGAGAGAAGAGGGAGATATTCAGACTAGCTTTCACCTCTCTTTGCTTCCTGATTATGGCCAGGATGTCCACAGCTCCTAGTGCTCCCGTGTCCATGCCTTCCGCATCAAAATGGACTATATCACAGAAATTGTGAGCCAGAACTAAGCATACCTTAAGTTGCTTCCTGTCAGGCATCTGATCACAGAAAATCAGAAAAAAAAACTAATATATAAATTAATAGAAGGGTACAATTAATATTTTAGAACAATCAGGTGAACGTAGAACATGGTTGTATCTGAGCAGAAACTGAGGGAGCATGACAGGCTTTAAAAACCTATGTTTGGAAGAACTTCCATTTGGAAAACCTTCCTGGATAAGAAACATAGGTGCCATTTAGGAAGCAGCTTTCAGGTTAGTCTCAAGAATACCTATTTTATATCAGATGTTTTGCTCTCTTGGCAACAGAATACATGATTCCGACCCTCCTTCCAGGGAACTGAATCTGAACCAGGGGGAAAGTATGAGAAATAAAAGAGAACTATCCAATTCAAGGTAATTTTTCAAATTTAAAAAATGTCTATTTTATATTTAAAGATTCTTTCTAAAAGGAATATTTAGAAAATATTTTAATATATATTTATATAAAATATCTAACTGTATATTTCAAAATGCAGAAATTGTGTTATTAAATAATACTAAAGAGCATAGCATCTATTGTCCTACAGTTAAATGCTGTTTGCATTTATGTCTTCCCAGATGAGAGAGCCATTATTTTCTCCATTATTATATTTTTAAACTAATTTATATTTCCTCCTGTGGTGATTTTTAAAAGGGTATTAAAACTAGAAATTACTTTGGGGAAAAAAATCTTTCTTCAACAGACTCTAAAACATCAGAACTTTGATGATAGAAGAGACATAGAATTTATGAAATTCTCTTTTAGTCTGCCATTATGTTTATATATAAGAAGGTTTAAAGTAGTCTTTGAATAAGTACACTGGCATTTTTAGATAATGTCAAAACACACCAGTTAAATTGTAGCCTCTTCATGTCTTTGCCAATAGTTTCAATCAGGAGCCAAAATTTCTTCTGCTCTAATTGAACAGCAATCTATTACTGACACATCTGTTACATGGAAAGTAGGGACTATCAAAATGTGGGCTACCATGGTGAGTGCAATTATATAATACAAAATGAGCAGTGTAGCCATCCAATACTAAAATAGAAAGGCCTGGTGCTAGACAAACAGGAACATTTACTTGGGAAAAAGAAGGCAGTGGCTACAGGATTGGTAAATAGTTCTACTGAACAAACCAATGAAATTAAATAACTGAAGGCTATGTTTTCCACAAGCTATAGGAAAAGTTGAGCCTCTGTTAAGTATAATGTATAAATTTTATTCTCAGATGTGTATCATAGCAAAGCAATGAGCAGTCAGTGGACAATAAATGTATGGAAACTGCAAAGAAAGCCTTAAAATCTTTATTCATTCAACAAACAATTAAAGAACACAAGTTTGGAAGAGAATACTTGACATTTTAAAAACTGAACAACCTTTGCCTTAGAAGTTTTATATCCTAATAAGAAAATAAATATGTAAATGCATCATTATAAAATGCACATCTGGAGCTCGGGTTTGGGGAGGCTCTCCATGTAGAGGTGGAGGCAAAGATATATCGGGTTTGGTATGGAGAATCAACAGAGCATCCCAGGCTCAGAGGCAGAGAACAGACCTGAGCAGGTTTCAGCAAGAGGAAAGCACAAGGGTGTGGAACTCCATGTTTTGCCAGCATATAAAGGTCATAAGGACCTAATCTGAATGATCCCTGCCATACACCCAAACAACCCACATATAGAAAGGATAGAATCCTTTCATGTCACTCTGCACAGGGGAAAATCCAAAACAACATCTTCATATTACAGGTTTCCTGTATTGAGCATAGGGTTACACAGGAAAGCTTATGGTCAGATTGTCTGTATAAAGTCTGCCATAAGGTATTAAGTTTCACCATATTTTTCTTTAAAGTATTAGTAGAAGTTTCTCACCATAATTCATTGTTCTTTCATATTTTTGTCATTCTTACATATTAATTGTTATGACATGGTATTTTAGCTTTTATATACGAAGACTAGAGGTTTCTGCCATCCTTCATCTTTCTATGTTCCCATAATGATCTGTCATTATCAGTCAATACTAATCACCAATCCCAGTATATTTTCTTATTTTTATCTTTCCTTTAGTTAATTTGAGCACACAGTGGTTAATCTATTATGTCACCCCTTATCAGAACCGTTGAAGTCTCAAAAATTACTGATAGTTAGGGAATAATTATTTCATGGAGTGCTCCTTAGTTTTCAGTGTGTTGGAAGTTAGATAAAATAGGAATGCTATTGCTGGCAGAAGCTGATGCATAGGGCAGGATGTGCAGGGAATCCAGCAACATGACTACTCTGGCAAGGGATCATATTGAAAGAACATCTCTAGGTCTGTGTGATCTGGCTGAAATGACATACCTTTAATCCCCTTGGTTGGAATATAGATAAGCTCTTACTATACACATTTAACCCAAAACCATGAAGGTAAAATTAGTTTGTAGTAGAAACAGCCATGTTTGAAAGTTGTGGAGCAGGCAAAGGGACAAATAAGAGATATCAGAGATAGGCTATGTCCAATTCTTATGAGAACAGCATAGGAAAGAGAGGTGGCTTAAGAGAGCACTGCAAAGGAGGGATAAAGGGGAATGAGTGGCACTTTTACCAGGATAATTTTAAGAGTCAAGTTTCAGGTTAATACTAATTGAGCCAGAGAATGAAAAATAATCAGAAGGTTATAACAGATTGCCAGAGTTAGTTTAAGATTAAGCAGAACAATTTAGTCAGAAGTCAAGAAAGGCCAGTTTGAACCAGTCAGATTGGTCAGGAGTTTGGGCCAGAAATCCTGAGTTCAGAAAGGGCAAGAAAGGGTGAGTTCATTCAGCAGTAAGACTCCAAGATGACAATTACATCTGGCAAATAAAAGGTACTTTTACAAGGATGGGCAGGGGCACTAGGATAGAGAAACCTAGGTTCACTCTTCTCTTGCTATGAAGAAACACTATGATCAAGGCACTTTATAAATGAAAGCATTTAATTGGGCATTTGCTTACAGTCAGAAGATAAGAATATGACCATCATGGTGGGAAGGATGTCAGAAGGCAGACAGCATAGCACTGGAACTATAGGTGAGAACTCAGATCTGATTTACAAACAGAAGGCAAGAACACGATATTGGCTCTGGCATGGGCTTTTGAAACCTCAAAGCCCAACCCCAGGAACAAACAACCTCCACCAAGGCCAGACATATTCTACACTTCCTAATCCTTCCTAAACATTCTACTACTTAGGAGAAAAACATTCAAATACATGAGCCTATGAGGCCATTCTCATTCAAACCATTACATGTCTTGATCATTAGTCTTGTAGAGAAAAAGAACATATCTACTTCTCATTATTTCCATGTGGCTAAACTGTGGAAGAAAAAAGAAAAAAGATGACTCAAATAACAAAGAGGTCTGGGGAGGAGGAAAGGCTAGACTAAGAGGGAGGAGAGGGAGGAAAAGTGAAAAGTGTTAGCATATCTGTTTTTGTTGTTGATGTTGTTGTTGTTTGCTATTTTGTTTGTGTTCTCTTATCTCTTCAAACTCTTTTTCCACTGTAATTCCTTCCAACTTCCCAAGATTAGGTAGAAGAAAAAGAAGGTTAGAGCAGAAAGGGAGTGTAGATCACTTTAAATAGTTCCTGCTGAGGGTTGGGGATTTAGCTCAGTGGTAGAGCGCTTGCCTAGCAAGCCAAGGCCCTGGTTTTGGTCCCCAGCTCTGAAAAAAAGAAAAAAAAATAGTTCCTGCTGATTAAGGGCCTTAAATTCCTTAGGGCAAGTCCAATCTTCATCTCATCAGGATATCTCCAACTTCTTTTCTCTTCTTTCTATAAACCAGCCAGAGAAGGAGCAGGGGCACGAAGAACAATTGAGCCTTCTCCAGAATCCTTAAAGGTAAAGATAGGATGTTGCTGTGACTTCTTGTCAAAGATAAGTATTCAGAATCCAAACATCAGGAAATATTATATAAATATGTGAAACCACCTTTATAATAACTGGGCTGAATTCTTCAAAAAGACTATGGAATGTTACAGAAAAGACAGATTAAGAAGACATGAAAAACAAAACAAATGCAATGTGTGATACTATGCTCAACCTTTGGTCGGTAAGGGAAAGAATATATTTAAGGATTCCTCATAGGGCTTCTCCAATTGTTCTCGCTTAGTATATTTTAGAATAATTTTTAAGAATGTACAAATGTTTGCTCACAGTACTAAATACCTAAATTACATGATCAAGGAACTACCATCTGTCAAGATTCTTCTTGCTTTTTCATCATGATGGAAAAGGAAGAGGTTCAAGGGAAACAAAAAGAAGTCAAGTCAGTAAGACCTTAATTCTTCCTGTGCCCAATTTCCAAAGCTGTGACCTCCCAACATTGCTACTGACTTTTAACATGGTCATTGGCAGTTAAAAACATTAAAGCCATTGTTTTATCTGTTGCCTACAATGTTAACAGGATAAACTTTCTGCAAGTTGTCTAATTCCCAAGCAGAATCTACTACTTCCCATCTCAAACAGCAAGTGGGACAGTCACAATAACACAAAAGAGACTGCCCTGTGAGAATTTGGAAGAGTCCCACAATTGCATTTCCTACTTTTACTAATACCAGGAGGCTCTGTAAGTTGGATGTTCTTCTCTGCTCAACACCATGTTTTGAAACTGAGCAAACAATCTTGGAAAAGATAATACAAGACTTTTAATACAGCCTTAATGACTGGTATCTTAATATGACTTCTGTTATGGGTTCTACTTTATACATAATTAGTTGGAAAGTGGAACATTGAACAACTTATGAATAAATAACGAGATATGCAAAACGTAATGTTCCCATCCCCTCTACTTACTGCCTGCCATTATCTTCAAAAGGCATTCATTAACTGTCTATTGTATTCCAGGTAATTATATTTGACAATAATACACCTTTACGCAAAACACATTTCTGTGAGCTGAACTACCTCAATTCCAATCACCATCCCAAGGAGCTCAGCAATTTTCAGATTCTATTTAGACCTTATTTAAATTAGACACATCTTCAGCCTGAGATTTTCATAGACATTAGCTGATCATTATGAAATGAAGACTGTTTACAGCACTGGAGAACTGACCAGCTCTTCAAAGGCAGACTAGTTGTTGCAAATAGTTGATCCAATTACCTTAGACCCAAGGAGTTTAAATTAAGCCTCTCCTAATTTGAAGAAGATTTCAATTGCTAATAGGATAATTGCATCTGATTTCAAAGGACAGCCTGTACAGCTTTCCTTAAGAATTCATTTCTGGAAATAGAGCAATTCCCTTAGTGGAAGGATGAATAAAAGAACTCAGGCAAGTTTCCTCCATCCTCTAGTTTGCCAGCTTTCTCTTTCGCTCACAGAATTCCTAAGATTTCCTCCTCTGTACTCGCATGTGTTCACAAATTGCCTGACTATATTATGATGATATTAGCAATTAGTAGAGGAGGAGTTAGCACTGAGTCCTATCACCACCAGCCTCTTAATTTACATGTAGAATTCCCTCTCCATTTCGCCATTCTCTGCTCTTTTGTGTTGAGCCCTAGGAGGTTTCCAAGTGAGCTTGCATTGTCAAATTAATTCTGAAAGAAGTAAGCTTTGCCCTTCCTAGTTTTTCAGATGAGACCCATGAACAGATGTTCCTTTATGTTGTACACATAACTCTGTTACCCACCTTGGGATAGTTGATGACTTATCTGCTTCGCACAATACAAGGGAAGTGATTTGGAAAAAATATGTAGATAGTGTCATGGATTACCTTATATTTATTTATTTCAACATAATATTTTATCGATTGTTTGAGAACTTCAAACCATTCAGCCCCACTTATTTTCCAGTCCTTCCATGTTCACCCCATTCCTTTCTAATTTCCTCCTAAAAGAAAATAAAAACTAAAAATTAACAAAATAATATCTTGCTGACCCTTCTCGCATCTGTCACATCTCTTGCTTCTCCAGTTCTGCCATGCATGTACCACGCCTCTCCCTCTTTCTCGCTTCTTTATCACATATTCATCTGCCATCATGGCAATGGAAGCTGCAGTATGTCATATAGTATGCTCTTTTACCCAAAAAGCTTTATTTGCAAATGTTCATGGTGATGAGTTATTGGTTCAAAACCTCTGACTTTTGCTGTACCACCAATATGCGACCCTCAGAGATTTCTCTGGAATATCTTGTTGTTGCCCAGTCATGAGATCCTGTAGCCATGATGTAGGTTGATGTCATCATGCAGGTGAAGGCAGATATAGGATAAATAAGACCTGTCATTGGACAAGAAGGAAGGATGGGCATGAGAAAAGTTTTAGAGAGGAGAGGAGACCAGCACAAGGAGGAGATCAGCGAAGAAAACATGGAGGAGGATGTTAAGGTTTCTCTCTGCACATTTACAGTTATGACTATTCTTAAGAGATGGATATGTACAGGATTTTGTGTGTCTAGATGAACAAACTATATCTTATCTAGGTGGGTGGTTTATATCCTTATCAATTGGTTGCAAGTTAATTGTGTGGATGTATTGTACATTGAATAATTAATATAATTCTGGTTGTTGGGTTACAGTTTATTGAGTCATGAATTCACTGGGTTGTTGGGAGTGTGAGCAGAGTCTGTGAGAGGAAGCCGTACTAGGCTATAGAATGCTTGGGGCTAGCATGGTGTGGGGCCACACTAGCATGGCCTGTGAAATGAGATGTGTGTGTCAGGAGTGGTAACAACCCACCAAGAGGACAGTGTGTGAAAGCTGCTGACAGAGAAACCACTAGAGCATATGGATCCCAGCAGAGTGGGAACTTTGGTGTGCTTTTTTATTTTATTTTATTTTATTTTATTTTATTTTATTTTATTTTATTTTATTGTACCGCAACGCCAGGATTCTATAGAACTGGCCTTTTACTTGCTCCTGCAGTTCATAAATGTAATAGATGTTGATGTGTGCAAACTCAAAGCCCTGTATCTGGACCTGGGTGGTAGCTGAGTTGGTCAGCTCTGCATGGCTCCTGTACCCTGTGATGGAGGATTAGGTCCAGCTCCCAGACCCATGGGGAAGGATTAACTCTTCCACACCCGTGCCACCAAGGCCAGCTCACCATACTCAGGACTCTGATCAGCAGACCTATGTGGGCAGGGCCAGTTCTTCAGAGCCCTTGGATGTCAATATGGCTTCTAGTACTAGCCCAGACTACATATATCTACATGGCCTTCGGTGGTACTCTGGGTCACAGATATCAACACAGCCTCTGGATATACCTGGACTACTAACTCACCCATGGCTCTCAGCAGATGCACTGACCTTGGGCCTCATTTTGACCTCAGATGCCTATACATATACTCATATCAACATAGCCACAGAAGGGAGCAGAGCCTGAGGACATCACCAAGCCATCAGTCAGTGGCATAGACTGCTCAGATCCACATGGATTTCAGGCTTCATCATGACTTGGGGCAACAGCATGAACCACACACACCATCATGGCATCTGGTGGCATCACCTAACACAGTGGTCCTTCCAGGAGTCCAATCCAGAAAATAAACTTTTCTTCATCTCAGGCCTTCATCATGGTCCACAACCAGAGTAATCTTGCAGCTGGATCAGCAGGTTTTGAGGCTGAGTCTACATCTGTATAAGATCCCAGCTGCTGCACCTTCCTTACAGACAGGCATCATTTTTCTATCCTTTCTACCTTTCCATTGGTCATTGTAGTAGCATCTGCCACCACACACTGCATGGCAAGGGCAGGCCTGGCTATCTCTTAAGACTATTTTTCTATACTCATTTTCTTAACCTTTCAAAATTTAATAATGTAACATTTTCCTTTATTTTGTGCTTAATTAAATTCCATCAATTTTTAAGAAAAGAACTTTAATCCTTCTTAGTCTGAATTTACAGTTCCATTGAACATTCCATGTGAGTCAGAATTGAAATTGTTCAGCATTCTTTGCTCAGTCAATAGATATTGCTGGAAAATTTGAATTTACTGAGTGAATATTTTTAATTGCATATTATAGTGAAATGACTATATCTCAGAATATGTCCTTTGTTTTCAGGGTGAAATTTTATTATATATATGTGTATTATATATATATATATATTGTGTATATATATGACACACATATATATATTAGTCAAATATAAAGTTTTGATTTCATATTAAAAAGATAACATTCCATGAGAATATATTTTATGGTCATTCTTAATTATAGCAATAACTTGAACTAAATATCTAATATAGAACACAAAATTATTTCCATTTTGGTTGGAACACTCACTAGAATCTGAGGACTCATGGAATACTGTTCAATTTGGATGTGCATAATTATAAGACATTCATGGCATATCTTCTTTGGCTCTGAAAATTTTTTCATGAATAAAAAATTTACTTGTGGTAAAATATGAACATACATTTTACTTTAGTAGATACAACTTTGTAATATACCATTTTGCTAATGGGGGGGAATAACAAGTGTTATGAATCCCATAGTTCTGTTTCATGATGCCAAGGTGAGTCACCCACATCATGATTGGTAGAGAGTTAACCTGGGGCCCTAAGTAAATAGTGTCCTCCTTTGCCTACATTGATATTTTAAAACGGTTTATGAATAGTTAATATTTTGTTGCCTTTTAATGAATCCAAGTCCTAGAGATCAAACAGGTTACTCATTCAAGTAGTTCACAAAAGCAGCAACAACAGAAAAATAACATATTGGATTGATATTTCTTTTTTGTTACAGCTTGAAGACTAATTTAATGATCAAATGCTTATAACTTCAGTGTTGAACTAATGAATCTGACATTGCAAAATATCATGAGACTTCTATGTAATTAAAACTTTGAAGAATCTGAACCCTACTGTGTTTGACACTGTCCTTGTTACTAAACTCTACCAGCAAATTCCAAAGACACAGGTAGAGGTCACAGTTTACTACAGGAGTTCTAGAAATAGGTGGAAAAACAATTATCCAGCATATGAGATGATAAGTACAGAGAAAGAAAGAAAAGTCAACCGGGGTGAGACGACCAAGAGCACGTGTTTGAAATGAGAGCACGCCTCAGTTCTAAATCAGCATCAGTGCAGGTGGTGGAGAACAGGCGAGAAGAAGGTAAGAGTTTTAGCTCCGTCGATTCTCTAGAAAGCATTCCAAGCAGATGGAACAGTTGAGCTGGATCCCAAGGGAGGTTAAAGAAGGACAAAGAAGTCACTAAGTTAAAGAGAAAAGGCAAGAGGCCAAACACCAGGTCCTCAGGGAGAGGGTAGTGCTGAAGATGGACTGCGACTACTGTTCATGGACCGGAAATCGCCTCATTGAATGACGCTTGGATTTATATGGTCTCCCAAACCTCAGTCAGTCCCAGCAACAACAATAATAGTGCTCATCTATTAGTTGTAAATATTATGTTTGGATGTTTTGGTTACCTTGAATTATTTCCAACTTATTTAACTAAATGAAATTAAGTAGAATCTAATCATTAAAAAACAATGAAAGACATAGTCTTTGTTCCTGTTTGGTGGGGGAACAAGACAAGCAGCAGCCATGAGCTGCAATTATTCTATTTCTACTTTATACCTTATTGTGATAGATAAATGCCCTGGTGCTGAAGACTCGGAGTAAATAAGCATCTTAAGTTTTAGCATTGCAGAAGTAGCCACCAAGGATTAGAGATCTGCGAGCCAACTCCATGTGCTACCGTGACAGTCTATTATAGAATGAAAGCATACAGCAATCACTTGTTTCTCAGATAGAAATTGCACAGGAAGAAAGACAGGAGAGGGGCACAAATGGGAAGAGGGTGCAATAGTGGAAGCAGAAAGGCTACCTGAGGAATGAACATACCAGATGCAGAGCAAAATGTGGCTGGGTACTATGACAAGGCAGTGTAGTGCTTAGACATAGAAATTGCCTCTGTTTGGAAAATGAAAGGAAATAAGCAACATTTGCTTTTCCTAAATGGCCACGGTTTAGTTGAAACTATGCGGACATTAAGATGAAATGCCTCTGGCAGTTTTCAAGCACCGTAGAGCATTTTAATTGGTAATGCATTTAAAAAGCACAGCACATTGTACCTACATGGTTCAAACTAAAGCCTTTCCTTTTCCAATGTGGAAATGACTGCCAACTATTGTTTCCTAACGGACATGGCAATGCACCCTCTGAGCAGCTAAGCTTCCTAGATTCTGCATCACTAGCCAATTTACTGACTGCTGCTTCTCTTTTATCTGGTGTAAGAAGTCTACTGACTATGGCCTAATTGTTCAGGAGATTTGTGATTTACAAGGCACAGCAGAATTGTATGCAACTGAAACCTTGAAAAGTCTGAAATTAGAAGTCACCGAGTTAAAAACATAATGCTAATCAAATTCCTTCATTACTAATTTAGAAACATGCATCAAATTAAATAAACTTTTGATAAAATACAAAATACAAAATAGGCAGTGCCTATAAAATTACCCATTGCAGCTTGATCTTATGTGAGCAACGATATTATTTTATTTTATTTTATTTTTAGCATAATATACATGAACTTGTGTGCGTTAATGTTATTCCCATGTTTATGTATATGGAGATGTTAACCTCAAGTATCTTCCTCAATTTGCTCTCCATCTGATTTTTTGAGGCACTGTCTATCACTGAACAAGGATCTTGCCAGTTCAGCTGCACTGACAGGAAAGTGAGTTCCAGTGATTGATCACTCTCGACTTCCAAATGTTGGGGTTGAAAGTTTGCACTGCTATGTCAGGCTTACATGTAGGTTAAGGAGATGGGTCCTCAAGTTTGCATAAGAAGTATGTTACTAAGTCATCTCCCCAGCCTCTGGTTTTGCATATCTACACAGTTTAGTTTTAATGTTTCAAAGGGAAAAATATTTGTGATTCAACTAAGCTTGAACTTGGCTTTGAACTCCTCCATGTAGTTTAGTTCTCATAGAGCTCAAAACCTGACGAGTTCAAAGCCATCTACCACACTGGGCACGTAGTATTGCATGGCTTTTTTTAATGTGCAGTAAATACTACCCTTCAAGGACCCTGGTAATTATGGGGTTCAACAAACCCATTTCTAAGAAGATAATTCTCATTTCTAATTACAGCAATGAGAAGTGTGGACATAAATTAATAGAGTTGTTCAGCAGACTATTCTTTGCTTGATGACTGGAATAATTCTCTTCCATTTAGAAGAATTTAGCTTCTACACATAAAACAGTGACCTGTTTTTGTAGCAAAACACATGGCATGCAACTTTCTTAAGTGTCAAAGATGAAAAAAAAAAGCAGAACAAACACGTGGCCTCTGAGAACTGGCAGTGTCAACAGTGGAAATTTGAGTATTTTCACTACTTCTTCTCAACCAATTGAAATCAGCATGTTTGTGCCTCAGAAATCCAAGCTGAGTCTTTAGTAGATGCTCACTTGGATGATGGACACCTTTTACCCCAAATGTTGGGAAACTGAGGCAGGATGGAGTGTCTCAGAGAATCCTGGAGTACATGGTAAAACCCTCCCTCAAAGTGCCAAACTATGACAATAAAACTGAGCAGTATCTTTTCATAAGGAAGAGCGTGTCACAGACCTGAAGTCTGATGGCTTTCCAGAATGAAAATGAAGTATTGTTTTTCAAAGTAGGAAATGCTATTTAATTCTTGTAATGGTTAATATTGATTGTCAACTTGACAGGATCTAGAAGCCCCAAAGACGAGCCTTGGAGTACAGTTGTGAGTAGTTCCCCAGGTTACATTAGTATTTAGGCCTGCTTGGGATGGATGTTCTTGGTTATGTGAACAGAAGTGGAAAGACTCAGTGGATAGAGGTAGCAACTTCTGGCAATATCCTAGCTCTTCAGACACTCTAGGAGAATGTTTTTGTCTTTTGTCTACTAGAAAGTTCCTGTACTTTGTATAGGTTACACTATCTTGCCACTGCTACTCCTGCTCCTTCAATAATATCAGAACCTAGTTTTTTCAGTCTCCCAATGTGGTCTGATAACTATTGTTTTTCTAGCAATCTTTTGGCTTTTAGCACATCGTTGAAATTTATAAGGCATCCAGCCTCACGAAGTGAGCAACTGCTGTTTCTTGATCTCTGTAATGTGAAAGCAGTGTCTGTTGAACTGCCCAGACTGTGTTATGTAAGCCAACCTAATAAATCATTTTTGGTGTACATTCTATCAATGTGGTTGATCTATAGGACCCTGGCAAATACAACTTGTTTAAAACAGAAGCATAGCATTTAGACTCCACTTCATTGTGGGATACCAATTTACCTCTGCACGTTTCAACATAAATCAAATGTGTCTAATAGAAACAATGAAGACACGAGAGTAGAATGTTAGGCTTGATAAACCCACATTAAAAACAAAGTTTTGCTAGGAGTTCATCTTACTCTTAACATTGCCTTTTACACAATGAATAATTGTGTATAGAAAAAAAATATATCACTGCATTTGTGCTAGGATATAATGTGTTTTCTAGAACATTTATGTGAGAGTTCAAGAGCATGAAATAGCATTAGAGGAAATAAACACTATAATGAGGGTTAGTGTTAAACCTACACAACAATAAAGAGCAGCCATCTTTTGGAAGCAAAGATATAACATCTTGTATATTATAAAGCTGGATAATTAATAAATGGTTATCTCAATAACCTTAAATATAACGATGCAAGCATTTTCTTTTCTTCAAAAATATCCTGTATTGACTTTATGGACTATGTTTCTCCCTGGCACACTCAGCTTTCTTTATCATGTTTGAGGGTTCCATACATTGGTTCCTGTTCAATTTTTTCTGGGGTACCTCTTTGATGGACCTCTAATGGAGTATTTTGAACATTCAACAAATCTAGGTACTGTACTGTAAACTTTTCTTGTTTTCCTCTTGATAGCTTCTTCTTCATCTTGAAAAAAATCATGGATTTATACAACACTTCAGCCGAACCATGGCCCACAACCATTACTCGTGTGGAGTTATAACAGTGATACATCAGTGTATAAACTTTTCAACTGTGATGCTCTTGTGACATGTGATATCAAAATCCTTGAGTCAGTCACATTTGATAGATTATAAGTTTCATCTATGGCACTTAGACATAGCAGTAGTGCTTGGTAAAACCTGTGAAGTTCCTCATTAAAGCCCCAAATTATCTACAAACTTCACAATAAGGATCTGCTTGCCAGATCTCTAGAGTCATCCAGCTTCTGTCCTTTCCCATCGGTCACCATCAGAGCAAAAGTGGGCAGCCCTGTAAGCTTTTCTTCTCATTTGTGTCCACAAGCAAATGAATTTTTGACTTTAGCCTCTCTACAAAGTTTGAGTTGCTATTGAGTAACTCAGTGAATGTTTTCTCAGTGATTTCTGTAGATGAAAACTTACACCACCACTTTTAGAAGAAGCTGAATAAGGGGTTGGGGATTTAGCTCAGTGGTAGAGCGCTTGCCTAGGAAGCGTAAGGCCCTGGGGTCGGTCCCCAGCTCAAAAAAAAAAAAAAAAAAAAAAAGAAGAAGCTGAATAAAACTCAAAGTAAGACATATTTGTTTTTCTGTGAATGAGCTCAAAATATGACTGAGGACCAGAAAACCCTGCAACTCATTCAAGTGAGTGGAATCTTTATAGACTGGGATACCATCAGAGATTCTTATTTCCTGGGGACAATGGTAAACACACTAAGGTAGAATGAGCAGGGCACACAGGCCTTAAGGCTACATGAAGAACTACAGGAAACTAAGGCAAGCTGAGAGTAGAGAGATAATCTTCCCCAGATATAAGCATAGCCATTGGTTATCCAATATGAAATGGTCATTCCTGATAATATACATAAAAATGACATTACACAGACCGAGAAGATTGTATTTAGGAAAAACATATATGCATATATATACACATAATTTTTTTTATTTATTTATTTTTTTTATTAACTTGAATATTTCTTATATACATTTCGAGTGTTATTCCCTTTCCCGGTTTCCGGGCAAACATCCCCTTCCCTCCTCCCCTTCCTTATGGGTGTTCCCCTCCGCACCCTCCCCCCATTGCTGCCCTCCCCCCGACAGTCTAGTTCACTGGGGGTTCATTCTTAGCAGGACCCAGGGCTTCCCCTTCCACTGGTGCTCTTACTAGGATATTCATTGCTACCTATGAGGTCAGAGTCCAGGGTCAGTCCATGTATAGTCTTTAGGTAGTGGCTTAGTCCCTGGAAGCTCTGGTGGCTTGGCATTGTTGTACATATAGGGTCTCGAGCCCCTTCAAGCTCTTCCAGTTCTTTCTCTGATTCCTTCAACGGGGGTCCTATTCTCAGTTCAGAGGTTTGCTGCTGACATTCCCCTCTGTATTTGCTGTATTCTGGCTGTGTCTCTCAGGAGCGATCTACACTTCTGCACTTCTTTGCTTCATCCATCTTGTCTAATTGGGTGGCTGTATATATATGGGCCAATGTGGGGCAGGCTCTGAATGGATGTTCCTTCAGTCTCTGTTTTAATCTTTGCCTCTCTCTTCCCTGCCAAGGGTATTCTTGTTCC
Source organism: Rattus rattus (assembly GCF_011064425.1). NCBI lineage: Eukaryota > Metazoa > Chordata > Mammalia > Rodentia > Muridae > Rattus > Rattus rattus. The sequence continues at coordinate 44,665,214 of NC_046159.1, forward strand.
CCTTTTAAAGAAGGAGTGAAGCATTCACATTTTGATCATCCGTCTTGAGTTTCATTTGTTCTAGGCATCTAGGGTAATTCAGGCATTTGGGCTAATAGCCACTTATCAATGAGTGCATACCATGTATGTCTTTCTGTGATTGGGTTAGCTCACTCAGGATGATATTTTCCAGTTCCAACCATTTGCCTACAAATTTCATAAACTCGTTGTTTTTCATAGCTGAGTAATATTCCATTGTGTAGATATACCACATTTTCTGTATCCATTCCTCTGTTGAAGGGCATCTGGGTTCTTTCCAGCTTCTGGCTATTATAAATAAGGCTGCGATGAACATAGTGGAGCACGTGTCTTTTTTATATGTTGGGGCATCTTTTGGGTATATGCCCAAGAGAGGGATACACATATTGATGAAAAGGAGAAGATGGAGAAGACCAAGAAAACAAGGCTCTCAACATCAACAAGAGCCATACAAATTAACTCAGAGAGATTGAGGCAGCAGGCACAGGGCCTGCACCAGATGGAGTCGTAGAGATGAAAAGAGAAGTGGACACATGCCCTGATCCCTAACCCAAAGCAATGTCTAATTGACAACCACTTGCAAATGAAAATTTAGTTTTCTCCAAGGAAGTCTCACTGGAGAAATACACTACTTTAAAAGGCAGGCTATGTGCCCAGGATCAGTTGTTCCACAGACAAGTAACTCAACAGCATTGTTGGACATTTCATGTCATAATACCTATTCAGGGGTTTTCTTTCTTCTTTTCTATTTAAAAAATTACCTTAGTTTTCATTTTTATTTTGTTATTTTGTTTATACTTTTTCTTCTTCCTTCTTATCATATCTGACCTTTGCAGTCATATTATGACTTCCAAGTTACTTTTTTTATGGGATTCCTGAGAGTGTGAATGAGTGAGTCTTTGTATCTGCTTTTCCTGGCTTTTTTGGGGTTCTTTTCCTTTTGTTCGGTTTGTACTATTATGATGCATTTGTTTTTGTACTCCATTATTGTTTTACATTTTGTTTTAGTATTAACCTTTAGAAGTCTTTTTGTTTTTCAATGAAAGACAGTAAGAAGGTGGATCTGGATGGGAGGGGTCATGGAGAGAATCTGAGAGGAGTAAATGGAGTGGAAATATTAATCACAATATTTTCTGTGAGAAAAAAATCTATTTTAGTGAAAATGAGAAAATGAAAAATATTATAATCTCAAAACCAAAAAATTAAACCTTTAAAGTGACTCTATTCTTCAAAACACGATTTTCCTAAGAATACAGTGTTATATTTAGAACTACAAGGAAGAACCAAGAACACATACTATTTATGATAGCTAAGCTTTTGCTTAAATATCAGTGGAGTATATTAGTTTGCTAAAAATGATTCATATGTGTATATAACATAAATATTATATTTGGTTTGTATTGAGTCTTCTATTCATCTGCCAGTGTAATAAAACACGAACAGGATAAAGTCAACGATTTTCAACAGGTAAATAATTAATTCAATGAGACATTGTTTTGTTGATAAGTTAAACACCACTGAACAATGACCTCTACCAAACAGTCCTAAACGTCCTCAGCATCCTGATGTGGTAGAAGGAACTGTGATGTAAGGCACATGATGAAGTTTCCTGACCAACTCCAGGTGACTGCTGACACGACTTTGGGCAACTGAGGCTGTTTATTTAACAGCATGTTATAATTATCTCTGCCCTATATGGCACACAGTGGTATTATAAAGTTCAAATTAAATAAGAAGCTGGGTCTTCTGTCCCAGATATGGAGAGAGAGAGAGAGAGAGAGAGAGAGAGAGAGAGAGAGAGAAACAGAACAGACTGAATGCTATGTGACAATGGATAAAGTAAACCAGAAAACATTTCCAAATACATTTCTTTGATGTTGGCAGGAAGTACCATAGCAGAGGATGGAGGGAATAGGACATTAACAGAGTCACTGAGGAGTCACTGGGATAAAACCAAGCTCATATTTTGAAAATTAACTTGGCTTCATGTTTCCATCTTCCAATCTGGTTGGCCACAGGAAAAACAAATCCTTTTCTTAAAACAAGTACTTATGAAACTCAGTTCTGCTTCATTAAAAAATGTAATATTTTATCACTTGTGTGAGAAAGGATTTCAACTGATTATATATGAAATTAATTCATATTCATCTCAGATTCTTCTCTGCTCACATGAATATTTTCAGACAATGGCCATAAAAACACTACTGAGCTGACAGGCCAGGGTTCTAGTCTGAGTTTTTTTTTTCATCAGCTCTGTAATATGCCTACAATGACTTATTAATTCAATATTATATTATTATAAAGTTAAGTATGAAAAATGGGGTCCCTTCATATCAGAATCTAAATTTAAGGCTGTGTTATGACTCACTTGTTTCTGACCACAGGGCCAACATTCATTTCCAAGTGTCATTCAGAAGGGCATTGTGAGTCTCCATTATTATATGAAGTATCAGATTTAACAAATGTATTACATGTGGTATAATCATTGTCCTTGAAAAGTAAGGGTTACATTAGGAAGGCAGGTGAATATGTGAATTAGAACTAGGAAACATTGAGCAAGTGTAGAAAGAGTTTCTGCTTGGCAATTTTTTATGTGACTTCAATTTGCTGCTAAACAGCTAACACGGTAAGAACACTATAAGATAACTATGACTCTGGCACACATTTTGAAGGTAGGAAGAACAAGGTTTGGGATACAACAGTGATGAATTCAGTAAATTAGATGTCAAGGTGATTTGGATGGCCACATAAAAGAAGCACGGATGCTTTGGAGGTCAGAATGTGAGATAATAAGCCCCTTGTTAGCAGGCAGTCACAGGGCAGGCAAGCTACCTTAGCTAGTCGAAGGCTTGTCAAAACAAATGATCCAAGTTTAATATGAGAACCAGTGTGAAAAGCTGAATTAGACAGAGGGCTGAGTATTTATCATTCAAGCACTGATGTCCAAGCTAGGGTTAATACTACAATGATGAAACAGCATGACCAAAAGCAAGTTGAGAAGGAAATGGTTTATTTAGTTTATATTTACATATTGTATCCCATCCTAGAAAGAAATCAGGCCAGGAACTCAAACAGGGTAGGAACCTGGAGGGAGAAGTGTATACAGAGACCATGGGGGGATGCCACTACTTGCTTGCTCTCCATAACTTGCACAGATTGCTTTCTTATACATCTTTCAATGGCTTGGTCCATCCCCCATCAGTTACTAATTAAGAAAATAGGCTACAGGCTTGCCTACAGCCTGATCTTGTGGTGGTATTGTCTTAATTGAGGCTCCCTATTCTCAGATGACTTTAATTTGTGTCCAGTTGGCATCATACTAGCTAGCACAACTGGAGAGTCAGAAAGAAGCAGATCCATGATGCTCTCTAGCCAGCCATTGAGACGAGCATAGTCTGAGAGACATGCTCCTCCAGATCAAGGGGAGACACCATGTCAAAATTAATTTGGACAGTGCTGCAGGAACAATACCTGGGATTGACCACTGATTTCTCAGGGTCTACTCACACACATGTATGCATACATCCCCCAACACACACATAAAGAGTTTATACAGAAAATAGCTAAGTTACATCATAAATAGAAAACCCCATAATAAAATAACTAACTCACATCTGTATAAATAACTTGAGACTTTTACATTTTTGTCTAAAAATCAAATTCACAAACTTTCTATCTAGGAAATAGATTACTTTTACCTGCCAGAATCAGGGTCCAGAGGGATGCTGTAACTACTTGAAACTGATAAGTGTGTGGTTCCACACAACACACACCAATCCACAGTTCAAACCTTGAGGCACTGCTGGGCTAAGGAAAAGAGGCTGGATTATCCTTTTTAAAGTTGCCCTCTGACTGTACTTACGAGTCATCAGCAAATTTTTAAAATCAGTGGTAAATGGCAAACAGCACAGGAGGAGCAAGATAGACATAATTTGGCAGAATTCAAGATGCAAACAGTTTCATTCACAGTAGACATATTGGAACAAACCCAATGAAGCAGTTTTGAAAATGATCAGCTTCAAAGGGAAATCTGAGAACACGGAGGGTGTGTGTGTGTGGACAGGTGTGTTTGCTGAGTCTGTACACAACAGATTAATGTCTTATAGTTAACACTTTTTAGCAGAAGTAGAAATAAGTTCATGTACAATGAAATCCTAGAATACACATATTCTACATAAGGAAATGGAACCTTAATGAGTTAGCACCAAGAGGCGGTAACTCTTTAGTTCCTACCTAGCCTTCACTCATTGCCAGCCTATCCCCATCACATCCTCTATTCCTTACCATTCCCAAAGTTACCCCTCCACTTCATTCCTGTGCCACATCATATCGTGCCCTACACTCCAGCACTCCCTACCTTCTCCCCAAGCTAATCCTTACCCTTCAGTACCCAAAGCATAAATTTAGCAAAACCAAAGCAGCTAAAGCCTACCTCAAGAGTTCTCATCCATGTCATTATAAGCGGTTTAGCACCAACTGTCTAACCCAATCCCCAAACAAGCTATAACTACACTAAATGTTTTCATACTTCCCGTGACTGTAAGCTTCTATATTAATATATAGCTACTGTATATAATTAAATACACTCACCTTAGAGTACTATGTCTGGAATAAGGTCAAATACCTTCATTAGTTATATAATTTCCATTTAGCTGAGTGTAACTAAGCAACAGTATGAAGGCTGGATGAACATAATTTACAGTACCTTCAAAGCCGCGTTTTCTGAGATGCTCATAGGGAGCATATTTATATAGCAGCATGCACCTAACAGAGAGGTAATTTGACTCTGTTTAGTTATTCATAGTGTAACTAATAGAAATGGAATTTTACTGAGACAAATTGCATGTTTAGGGCATTTTTATTTTTACAAACTCCATTAGCATATGGTTTTTTCTGATTCTTACACTAGGAAGGTAATAGTACAGATATTACAATAGTCTTTGCACATAGGGAAATTCTTTGTAATTCACTGAGCTGATTAATGGTAGAAATATGAGGAACGCTTGTATTGTCTGAATCCAAGGATCGTATTTTCATGGGTTTTGATACTATTCTTATCTACGCTGGTATCACCAACATTATTGTTTAATTATCTCTGTGACACATTAATCAAGGACAGAGAAAGAAGCCGTTGAGGTAGGAGGAAACCACTGTGATAGATAACTGGATGGATCAGATTATAAATATGAATATAGGATTGATTCTGTGGCTTTGTCCCTAAATTTGAATGAGCTGGTCACACATTGGTCTTCCTGCTGCGGACAATTGTGAACAGTCAAACCTATCACAGTCTGGAAAAGGGCCTAGGATAATGGGTGGTGTGCGGTTCTACCCTATCTGCAGGATTTCTGGACTTTGTGTCCCACAAAATGTTGCTCCTCCTTCACCTTTAATCACCCCAGAAATTGAACAAGAATTAGTAATAATCACTATAGTTTTATAATGGGAATCCCATATTCTTTATTTCCATCACAACATGCTAGGCATAAAACACATGAACAGGGAAATCTACTGTTCATATCTCTTGTGCATATTTGATAGTGTTCAATGGAAAGAGTTGAAGTTATGTCTAGAAAAGTGTTTCACAAAGGACAGAAGAGTGTATTGTATGCCTTCAGGATCAGGGGGTTTGGTGATTGCTAATGCTGTTACCATTTGAATGATCAAGCATGATAGCTCTCACAGGTATTGCAGACGTTGGTCCAGCAATCAAAAGGTAGGCCACAGGGCTGGATAGAGGGTTCGCTTAATTAAGTGCTTGCTGTACAAGCTTAATGACCTGGCTTTGGATTCTTAAAATCCTTGTAAAGAAGCTGAGCAAACATGTTCAATCCCAACATAGGGGAGATTGAGACAGAAGGATACTTGAGTCTGCTGTGTAACCAACCCAGTGAGATACTGAGGTTGGGGTTCAGGGAAAGACCTTGTCTTAAAAATAACGTAATAGTGACAGAAAAAGATTGCAACATTGACCCTAAGCCTCCACAAGCAACATACATAGTAATAAGTAAATAAACATGTACTACACACACACACACACACACACACACACACACACACACACACACACACCCTGTACATGCACAAATCTCAGATTAGTTACCCCTTAGTAAGTCATCTATGTTAACGAACTCATCTTTAATGATTCTTGGGGTTATATTTGAATTATGGATTTGAGCACTAGTAACACTCAGAATTGCTGAAGAATTTCATTGTTGTGGAGTAAAAAGATTCAAAGAACCAAATTTATTAAATTTGAGGAATTAAACTCCCTTCCTCTCATACATTTTTACCTTGCTTCTGAGAAATAACTTAAACTTTGGGTTTATTTTTGTGGGTTTATTTTAAAGGTTTATTTTATTTTTGACTTATGTGTTTGTGTCTGTGTCGGTGTATGAGAATCAGCACAAGCACATCGTTGTTTGTGGAGGCAAAAAGAAGGCATCAGATCTCCTGAAGTTGAGTAACGTGACTGTGTGCTAACACACATGATTGCTGGGAAACAAACTCAGATGCTCTGTAAAAACTGCAAAGGCTTTGGCCACTGAACCACCTATCTTCTTAAGCTCTGTTTTGATTTATGCTTAAAATTACAACTAAATGTTAATCAAAGAAACTTTAAAAATAGTTTCAATAGGTACCTAAAGATTTTCAGTGGCGGTTAACAAAAACATTTAAATTTAGAAACAGGGTTGATTAACAAGATTCATAAAAAAAAGTGCATGATTTTTAAAATAACATTTTCTTGCCCTGGGTTATGACTTAGTTGGTAGGATGCTTGTTTCATATGTGTAAAAGCTCTGCTTAAAGCTGTAGAAGCTAGTTCTCAGAAAAGGTGAGCACAGAAGGTACAGGAATCCAGAAACATTTTCTTCTATGCAGTTTCTTGAAGGGTAGCCTTGGATGCATGAAATAGAGTCTCAGAAAATCCAAAAAGCTAAAACAAAAAATAAAATAAAAGCTTAGTCAAAAGAAGAGGGGTCTGAGAGATGCCTCAGTGCTTAAAAAGACTTGATAAATTATGTGTTTGGATTTATTTAAGTGTGAAAGAAGAGCAAGGAGATCTCGCTTTAGGGGACAGCTGTGAAGACTATTGAAGACAAGGCACACTCTTTGGATTAAGAAAGAACCACATTTGTGTAGCCAGGGTAAGTCTGGATTGAACGTTTTGTGGGGTGGTTGGTGTCTCTATTGCTTCACTGGGGTTCCTGCCTGGCTACATGAGGTGGACTCTTCAGCTTCAATATCTCTAATGTCGTGAGTCACAGCTAGACACCCCATTGATTCTTGGACACCTCCCTTATCTCAGGTCTCTGTCTCATTCTGGAGATGCTCCCCACCCCCCCACCCCCCCACATCAGTTACAGATTTCCATTCATCCTAATGGCCATTTTGCCATTTCTTCTGTCCCTCCCCACACCTGATCTGAAATCCCCCCATCTCCATCTCTTCTCCTCCCAGTTCCCTTCTTCCTTCTGCCTCTTATGACTATTTTATTTCTCCTTCTGAGTGATATTCTAGATCTCTGCTTGTGCCTTCCTTCTTCTTTAGCTTTTTTGGGGGTCCATGGAGTATTGTGGGGTTATTTGTTTTTTTTTATGGCTAATATCCACTATAAATGAGTCCATGCCATGCATGTCATTTTGGGACTGAGTTACCTAACTCAGGATGATACTCTCAGGTTCCATCCATTTGATTGCACAATTCATGATGTATTTGTTTTTAACAGCTGAATACTATTCCATTGTATAGATGTACCAAGAAATGCAGGCATGGGCGATGGAACCGCAATTGAGGGAATAGTCAACCTATAATTGGCTCAACTTGAGACCCATCCCATGGGCAAGTGCCAATCCCTTATACCATTAAAGATACTCTGTTATGCTTTCAGAAAGGAACTCTACCCAGCACCTGACTCAGACAGATGCAGACACCCACAGGCAAACATTGACTTGAGCTTGGGGACTCTTATGAAAAATAGGAAGAAATATTATGGGCTCAAATTGGGATAGGATTCCACAAAGACCAACAGAGTCAACTAATGCTTGTGGCTCTCAGAGCCACCAACCAAACTACCAACCAAAGAACATAAACAGGCTAGATCTAGGTCTCCCCACACATATGCAGCCAATGTGAAAGCTTGGTAGTTGTGTAGATCTCAAACAACTGGAGTGGTGGCTATCCCAAAAGCTGTTCCTATTCTTGGAATATGGTCTTTCCCACATACAGGCTGGACTGCCTTGTTTGGCCTCAGTAGGAGAGGAAGCACCTAGCATCCAAAAAACTTGATAAGGAAAAAATTAAATTAAATTAAATTAAAAGAAAGAAACAAAGAACCAGAAAGCACATGGTGGTTCAGTAACTACAGTTGCACAGGATCTCATGCCCTCTTCTGACTTCTATGAGCCTTTCATGTACATGGTGCATTAAACACAAATGCAAGCGAAAAATTAGCACACAAAAGTGAAAAAAAATCCTTTAAAAAGAATGAATCTATTTTTATGATCATACAGCTCGGTAAGATATCACTACTAGACAGGATTACAAACATTATATGCTTTTATAACAGTGAAAGTACTCTCTTCCTATCAATACCTTGACATCACTTATCTTTGTGATAATCATGTTCTTGAGAATGTCTGCAAGAAAATCAAAATGTATTCACCTTTCTTGATGGCATTAAGTGATATATAAGTTCAATCACAATAAACATAACAAAATAGTCCTGTCCACAAATTAGTTATTATTGCCTGATCTTGATGCTACTTAGAGACTTCAGTCTTACTGATTTCTTTCCTTTTTTTTTTCCTTGTCCTCACATCTTTCTCTTCTCCTCTTGTATACAATCTGCTTCCCTCTAGTAAGTTTCTTTGTCTCATAAGTCACATGTCACCATTTCCAATGGTTGTGCATGTGATGGGTTCCACAAGTTTAGCAATGGAAGACTGTCAGATCACATCTAAGATTCTCAAAGGAAGAAGGAATAGGCTAAGGCTACTTGTGATATGTCACAATATCTCCAATAGATCCCTTTACTTGACCCTACATCCAACTTATAATTCTGCAATGCAATGTCTGGACCATCTGTAAACAAGAAATATGGCCTGCAGCTCACTGACTGCTTCTGCCCTATTGTTCTCCAACTGTTACACATGCTTGCCTATATGTTATCTGTCAATCTTTTCTTATTAACTGTAAGCCAATCATTTGCAAATACTAGGCTATGTAATAGTCATTCCTGTTTAAAACAATGGAGAGTTCGGGGCTCTAATTCTAAGGAAAAACTTAGAAGAACACAGAAAATAAACAAACACTACAGGAAAGTCTGGGACAGGAACTGCACTGGGATTTTTGTATTCTAATGGAAAGGGGTAATTTACAAATTTCTAACCGTTTCTCTTTGGCTTGTAGCTCGAAACAGTCATGCATAATTTAAGGGCATTAGCTTCTTCTTGATTCGATGTAAAGACTTTTAATGTTGGTCTATGATATTGCTATTATTCCTCAAATTTCCATTTTCCTTGCATGTGTTTCTTTAAAATGGTACATGCTTGAATTCACTCCCCTTCCTTTATCTGTATGCAGAATCTCTAGTTTTTTTGGTGGAATGTTAGATCATAACCATTTAAAAAAGCAAGATTTCTGGAATACTGCTATGATTGTTGCATTACAATTTCCCAGGATCTCAGGCCAGAAAAATGGCTTGAAGGTTAAGACCATTTGCTCTATCTGTAGAGGACACAGTCTTGGTACCCAACATCAACATGGTTTCTCACAAATATTTGTAACTCCAGTTAGATGGTGTCATGGTTTGAATGTGCTTGTCCAGAAAGTGGCACTATTTTGAGGTGTGGACTTGTTAGAGTAGGTGTGTCACTGAGGGCTTTAAGACCCTGCCCCTAGTGGCCTGGAAGCCAGTATTCTGCTAGCAGCCTTTACATGAAGATGTAGACCTCTTAGCTCCTCCTGCACCATGCTGCCTGGATGTTGCGGTGTTCCCAACTCGATAACAGACTGAACCTCTGAACCAGGCCAAATTAGATGTTATCCTTTGTAATAGTTGTCTTGATCATGGCAACTAGTTGTCTGTTCACAGCAGGAAAACCCTAAATAAGACAGATGGACTCCAATACTTTCCCCAGACCTATGAGCAAACCAGGCATGCATGCATATTGTACATGTACATACATGCAGTCAAAACACACACATAAGATAAAATAAATAAATATGGAAAATATTAATATACCAGGATAAAATAACATCCTGTTATTGCTACAAACTCTAATTTTTCTCACTGTACTGAAAACCAACAAATGACTCCAGACAATTGCTGGTCACAAGGATGAGGTGAAATGTACATGCAAATTGCTATCACCCAGAGTTCCATAGTTTCTAGTTTACAATATAAGCACATCACCCTTGGAAACACAGTATTATGAGCAACATTTTTTAATTTTTAATTACATTTTAACTTTGTCTGTATGCATGTGTATGTGAGTGAGTGAGTGTGTGTGTGTGTGTGTGTGTGTGTGTGTGTGTCTGTGTGTATGTATAAAACACGCCAGAATATTTGTGTGGAAGTGAGAGAGAAACATTTGTGGGAGTCACTTCTTTCCTTTAACCATGTAGATTATAAAAATTGAACTAGGGTCTTCAGGCTTATTAAAGTATCTGAGTCATCTCTGTGGTCCAGATAGCAAATACTTTAAAAGGGACTAAAGAGAAAGGATTTAAATATGTGCAAAGTTTGTAAGACAAAGGAATAGACATTGTTGCTTCACTAAGCTTTATGGATTTTTTAAAAGACTCTTGACTATATGACTTTATATAGTATTTACAAAACAAGGAGCAAAGATCCAATGAAAAAGAAAAATAGGTTATTGCCAGAGGAATAGAGTTTTTTAAATATGTATATAAGCAAAAGGTAATGGTTGGGTTATTACAATGGAAATGACTTTTGTGAAATTACGATAATAGACTCTATTTTCTAAGAGTAGTTATTAACTATCCACCAGAAGTAGTGATTAATTATACATATAGGATTATGTTTAAACCCCTTGTCTAATATATTAAATCTTTAGTTCAGAAATGGAAATATTCCATTTTCTTTAGCAATGTCTAATTTACTAAGTATCAGCCTAGGCTTTTATTACTCAATATGTTCAGTAATATTTGTGAACTGTTTAACTAAATCCTCAATATCTCTGGTTGTTATAAACAAAGGAAGCATTTGAAGAGGATTAGAAATATGTGAGTGAATTTCCATTTAAATAAAGTTGATTCAACCCAGAAGGGACAATAGAAAAGCGTTCAGTCTCTCTAAATCCACTTTAATGTCAGTAAACAAATGGCCCAAAGTAGTTTCCACTGGTTCTGGCTGTGAAGAGTGAAATACAAGAAACCAGGCTTAAAAAATAGTGCTTTCTCTTTTGTGTCCAAGGAGAAGAAATCTTAGGACTCCTGGCATCAGCTCCCTAGCTTAAATGTTATGTTAAATAACATCTCAAAACTCAGTTTGTCCTCTTATGTAGTTCTCACATGTAGTTCAACTTTCTACTTTGAATGTAAAATCTACAGGTAATGTGCAATACATACTTATAAATAGTACAACTCAAATGTTCAAAATATATTATTCTTTGTGGCTAGTTAAATTCTACTAGGTGCTGTCGACACTAGTAACTGACTTGTTTATCACCAGAACCATGTAACATTAATCCTTCCAATATCTGTAAAATGAACTCATTGAAATGCATTTGCTTTTAAATATAAAGGCTATATATATATATATATATATATATATATATATATATACATATTACAGTTTAGTTAGTAATAGTAATTCAATAACAGTTTGTAGAATATACTATTAAAACTTACTGGAACATTATTATAAGGATATAAAACCCTAAAGTACAGTTCATGGCTCTGTACTTCTAGAGAAGGAAAAACTTTCATTTTCCCCTATGAAGTTTCTACTATTTGAATTTCTAGAACACATTTACAGCACAGTGATTAACAAAGAAAAATATACAGATTTGTTATATCTGTGTGCATAGAAGCCACGTCAAATATGAGGCTGAAAGAAGAGAGATAGTAAAAGTTCATGTAATGTTTGTTCTTAATTGTAGGAAGCAATAGGGGCAGAAAGTTGATGGGAGGAAAGCAAAACAGATTATGAGAGGGTGAAAAGAAAAGACAGGTTGAATAAAAGCTATATCCTTATGCAGACAGAGTATTAGGTAACAATCTTGACAAGACGATATGTTGTGGAACTGGGCAAGCAGGACAAGAATCTGTGCCCTTCCTTCTGTAGATCAATTTGATCTGTAATTGATGAGATCCCAGGAGGGGAGTTCATTACCTGTACACACTCTGGAACTGCCTCTGTCCAGGCAACGCTAGCTCAGAACTCTTTCTTTACTCTGGGAAGGGCAATAAGACATGCTCTGGGGGTCTTTCTTAATCCAAAAAGTGTGACTTGTCTCCAGCAGTCTTTACAACTGTCCCGAAAAATGAGAAAAACTGTTTCATTGATCTCCTACACATTTAAATAAACCCAAAACATAATTCAACAAATAGTTAAACTATTGCAAGTAAATTGGAGATTTGGGCTCCAACATTTAGGAAACATACACAATGTAGGCAAATGTTTATTTCTGTTACCTCACACTGAGATCTGTCTTACTTAATTAAATGATTTTATAAGACTTAAAAGAACTTTTTTTTACAATTTATTATTTCTCGTTTGAGGCATCTGGATTCTTGGGGGGAGGACAGTAATGGGGGGAGGATTGGGAGGGGAACACCCATATAGAATGGAGGGGGAGGGGTTAGGAGGATGTTGGCATGGAAACCAGGAAAGGGAATAACATTTGAAATGTAAATAAGAAATACCCAATTTAATAAAGATGGGGAAAAAGTAAATTATATTTAGGGTTAAGCTATCATGTTGCTCTCCAGCTTCAGCCACTCCTTAACAAGGAGATACCAAAACTCCTGTACTGAAAACATTTTTCTAACTCTACACTTATTAAATATTTCTATTTGGGAATACTTTAGACTTTTGGAAACACTCCAAAGATAACACAAGGATCTCTCACTAAATGTTGATGCACCTCTTTGAAAGTCATCTTCAAAAGTGTAGTGCATTCATGAAGATAAAGAATTTAACATTGGCATCACAATGATAATGCATGTTTTGTTTGAATGTCAAGGTTTCTTCCCTTAATGTTTTCTTCGTATCTCTATGGACAAACATTGGATGCAAGACACAGATCTGCCTTTAGACTTCTCTATCCTGTGCCAGCTTGTCATTCTTCCTTGCTTTCAGTTGCATTGACAGTATAAAATACTACTGATCAATTAGTTTAGAGAACGCCCCTAGTTCTGTTTGATGTTTTCTATGAATTAAACTAGGGTTATTGGTTTGGAGATGGGCATGCAGAATGTGAAATTCTTTATTTATCTTATCAGAGCAGGTAATGTATGATGCTACTGTGAGTTTTTAGTGATCACTGTATATTTTATTATCAACCAATTAGGGTAATGGTTGCCAGGTTTCTCCAAGTCAAATTACTCATTTCCTTACCTCACACTACTCTACAGAAGTGACATTCTAAACCTAGTGTAGCCTCAAATAGAGAAGAACTGATTCCCATTCCCTGGAAGAGAAAGAATATTCATATTTTATTTAGAAATTTTCTGCAAGGAACAGAGAAGAACCATTACTATTCACAAATTAGAAGACTACTCAGTTAGTTGATCAGTTTCAAAGTTCACTCTTGCTATTGAAGTAGACTTTACACATATATGATCACTGATCCTGATTCTCACTCAGCTCAATCAAGACTCTTTGTCATCAAGGATCTGGAAAAAAAGTATTATTTAACTTTAGACATATATGTGTTCTATCTTCTACCCTAAAGGGAAAGCCTTAACTCCTTGCTTCTCTGATATAGATAAGCTCTCTATAAGAGAACAAGCATCAGTAATAGGGTAAGGAGAAAATAACAGGAATGTGGTGCAGAAGAGGTCTTGATAGTGTTCACATGATACATGGTTGACTCAGGACATAGCCCTTTGCCACCCACACCAAGTCTTTTGAGGAACCGCTTCAAATTCTTAGCCGCTCTCATCAAACTAGCCAGTGAATATATTCTATGCGTCAGTAAAGGAAACTGTGAAACTGAAAGTATCTAGAATGACATAGGCCTCATTAACCAATCCAAATTAATACATATTCAGGGAGAATAATGATTTACATAGGTATTCTAATTTAATTTTAATTCATATCAATACTTTTGTATAATGAATATGTGATCCAAAAATTTGACTGAGCTATTTATAGTATAGCAAGTACGAATGTCACTGTTCTGTTATCTGTTTTATGGGTGCATCTGTAATTTTTAGTGTAGATTTTTTTGGGGGTTCTTTAATTGTTATTTGCACAAAGTAGGCTGAAATCTATTTTGAATGTACCTGAATCAAAATAAGACAAGTAAATCTGAATGATTTCCGGGAGGACCTCTTTGAGACACTGAGGTATGTTTTTACAATCTATTCAGTTGTAAGAACAAAACAAAATTCTTTTTATGAAAAGCAAATGCCACCGACTTCCCGTATAAACTACATGAAGTTGCTCTGATAGATAAGGTATCTGCTAGCAAAGGGGAGTGAGTTGTCTTAAACCAAGCGTGCAAGAAAAATGGCTTAGCATTAGAAAACATCATAGACCTTGGTCTCCAAGCAGTAAGTTTATGAGCATCCATCAGTGCACATCTTGTGACTGAGGAAATGTTTAAAGGTGTTCTGTGCAGCAATATTTCACTAAGTGAGAACAAAGGAGGCACCAGACATGGTCAGTTGGTCACATACAGAATGTAAATTCTATCACTTCTGGGTGACTGCTGTTAATGAAGAAGACTCTAGAACGCCATGATGAGATGGGGACTCAGAAGTCATTCTGAGTTTTGCAGGGTAACAAACCCAGAGGGACAAAGACTCACACAAGAAAGCATGTGTGCCTTTAAGAACACAGAGAACGGAAAGCCGATTTCATGAATACAAAGCCATTGACAATAACTAGTGTTTATAATTAAGTCTTAAAGGTTTGGGAAACAGGAAGAACAACCTCAGTGTTTTACATAAGTTAGTATACATCACAGTTAATAATGTAGAGAACATGCTTGATTAGAGTAGCCTTTGTGACACAGCCAAAGGACTAGGAATATAGACTGCTCAAGTATCTCCTGAGTGAATTAATGCGGGTCTAAATGAATGAAAATCTGCCAAGAAGCTATAGGACCATCATCCTTTCCTGAGTTGCACTAAGTGTAACCTGCCAAGGTGCTCAGCAGGCCGGTGTCCCTGAGCTGCACCTGTTAACAGCTGCCTCTGTGACCTTAATCAGCAGGTGTCACCTCACAGAGCCTTCTTGTTTCATTCGTAAGACAAGTTATTCAAAAGGAGATTAAAGGTCTTTGGTGAGTCTGAGTTTCTAAAATTTCCCTTTAACTACAGCTACTGTGTTCATGCCAGAACTTGGGAACAGAGAAGATCCAGGACTGGGAAATCGTAAGCACATGTACTTGGAAATCTGAAGATACAAGGATTTACTTAGAACCATCGTTTTGTCACTGGATACTAAGTTGACTATTTAATGTTTTTTATGTGAAATTAAAAGGTAATTGAGGTGAAATAACCATATGGTAGGTATAACATAAACCCTGGCTCTTAATGAGTTTGTTCAACTACTGTTACTAAGCCTGCTCTCAGAGAGCCTCCTACATGGCCATTCTTCATGCTGTCTGAAAACCAGGCCCAGTTCCATTTTTCAAATTAATATCATCATAGAGAATCAATGTTATAAGAGCAGACATGAAGAATTTTGACGGATTTCTCAAATACAAATATACAAAATAACAAACCTTTCTTTCTTTCTTTCTATCCTTTTTTTGTCATGTACTTTATGGGTCATGGAGCCTAGCAGCTTCTTATATGGTATAATTATTCTATGTAAAACATGAAGGAATTTTACCCTGATTCCCCCCATCCCAGAGTTAGGTGATATGAAGAAGCACTGGGAACTGCAGACTCTGGGCACAGCACAGCCACTATGTCATGAACCCCAGCAGTGGGAGTTGCATGCCCTGGGCCTGCACAAATCTGTATTTCCCAACTGTCACAGATACAGGGGTATTGGTGCTGCCCTACTCCTCCCTTAAGAAACTATTGGCTATTGGTGGATGTTGTAAGCAGAGGGGTTATTATTTTCTTCAGTATATTTCCTGGTGAGTTCATTTGCCTCCATTGGATAATTTCGTATCCCCTGATCATGCTGAAGGCCTCAGTTAAGCCCAGTGTATCATAAAGTAAAAGAAAACAACAACAATTTGGAAAAGGGACTTGCACTGGTAAAGGGCATGAGGGTGGGAAGGAGGTGGAAGATAATGGGGGACGAGTAATCAGAATGGTTACTACACCCATGTATGAAATTGCCAAAGAATAACTTTGGCAACATTATTTGTATGAAAACTTACAAAAGAAATGCATTTGTAAAAGAAAGGGGGAGATATTTCCTTAAATATCATTCCCATAAAGTAAACACAAAAATATACATTCTTAAAAACAAACAAACAAACAGCCACCAAAATCACTCCATAGTTGTTAGTTTTATTCTTGATCTAATGCATACTGGTGCGTTTGATGGCTAATTAGTACTAGCTCATTGAAAATTCTACGC